>NW_017191861.1:0-10579 GCF_001704415.2 Capra hircus
TGGGAGCCTGAGGCCCGCAACTCCGCGGCGCAACCCCCCAGCGCGAGTGCCCTGGAGATACCCGCCAAGGGGACAGTGTATCCCCTACTGTGGGGAAGGAGGTTCCTGTTTCCCTGCACTGGTTCGACTTTCACGCCGAGAGAGGATCGACTCACACCATGGTGGCAACTGGAATAGCCCTGTGGGAAAGCCTCATGGGAAAGACTCCAGGGAAAGCCACAGATTCCTTGCTCCACGCGAAGGGAAGCGTGCCACTTCTGCTACAGCTCGGGAGGAAAGCACACGTGCATGGCTCCACTCGAGACGAGGACTGACTCCCTGGGGAGACTCCAGATACCCCAAGAACCATGTCAGCACTGGAGAGGAATCCTCAGGTTATGGCACCGACTCCACACAAGGTCTTAGGCCCCGGCATCGATGGAGAGGAATTCCGAAAGGCCCCCTAGCACCTTGCATGGGGACTGGCCTTTCCTGAGGTCACCAAGAGGCGGTCCCTGAGGTCTCCGTTGTAACTCGAGAGCACCTGCCGCAACTCGAGAAAATCCAGGAGGTTCTCCCCTCCAGGCGAGATGAGGCCCTTTTCCGCTGAGACGTCTCGAGTCTAATCACACCTAAACTCTGGAACTTCGAAAGGGTCCTTCACACCCTGGCTGCAACTCAAGAAGTTCCCGACATACCCGTCTCCACTCGAGAGGAAGCACGAGAGTCCAACCCACATTCAGATGAGCCGTGTTTCTGCCTCCTAGCTCGAGAGGAGGGATCCCTTTCCCTGCGTGTCCGGAGAGAATTCCCGGGCTTTCCCGTCGCATCTCAGGAGGAGGCGCTCTAAACAGTAAAGGTGAGAGGAACTCCAGGTCGTGCCACCATTCCCAGAGTCCCCCGGATGTCTCAGTCCATTCCAGGGAAACCTGTTTTTCTCTGCACTGCCACGACTTTCAAGCCAAGGATCGACTCACACCAACGGTGGCTTGTGGGACAGCCCAGTGGGAAAGCCTCATGAGCAACCCTCGAGGGAAAGCCACAGATCCCTTGAATCCACGGGAAGGGAAGCGTGACACTGCTGCTAAAGCTCGAGAGGAAATCACAAGTATGCCCCAATTCGAGACGAGGACTGACTCCCCTGTGGAGACTCAAGAAGTACCCCAAATCCATGTCAGCATTGGAGAGGGAATCCTCAGGTTCCGGCAGCGATTCCACACAAGGTCTTAGGCCCCGGCATCGACGGGAGAGGAATCCCGAGAGGCCCCCGAGCTACTCGCATGGGGACTGGCCTTTCCTGAGGCCACCATAGCGGGTTCCTGAGGTCTCCGTCATATGTTGAGAGCACCTGCCACAACTCGAGAAAATTCAGGAGGTTCTCCCCTCCAGGCGAGATGAGACCCATTTCCAATGAGGCGTCTCGAGGCTAATCACACCTAACCTCTGGAACTTACAAAGGGTCCTTCACACCCTTGCTGCAACTCAAGAAGTTCCCCGACATACCCGTGTCTACTCCAGAGGAATCACGAGAGTCCCGCCCTCATCCAGAGATGCCCCGTTTCCCCCTCCTAGCTCGAGAGGAGGGATCCTTTCCCTGCATGATCGGGAAAGAATTCCCGGCGTTCCCGTCGCATCTAAAGAAGAGGCACTCTCCACAGGAAAGTCGAGAGGAACTCCAGGGTCGTGCCACCATTCCCAGAGTCCCCCAGATGTCTCAGTTCATTCCACGGAAACCTGTTTTCCCTGTACTGCCTCGATTTTCAAGCCAAGGATCGACTCACACCACGGTGGCACATGGGACAGCCTTGTGGGAGAGCCTCGTGGGAAAGCCTCGTGGGAAAGCCTCGAGGGAAAGCCACAGATCCCTTGATCCATGGGAAGGGAAGCGTGACACTGCGGCTACAGCTGGGGAAGAAAGCGCACGTCCATGCCCCCACTCGAGACGAAAACTGACTCCCCTGGGAGACTCCAAAAGTACCCCAAGATCCATGTCAGCACTGGAGAGGAATCCTCAGGTTCTGGCACCGACTACACACAAGGTTTTAGGTCCTGTCATCGACGGGAGAGGATACCGAGAGGCCCCTGAACATCTCGGATGGGGACTGGCCTTTCCTGACGCCACCAGAGCGGGTCCCTGAGGTCCCTGTCGTAAGTCGAGAGCACCTGCCGCAACTCGAGAAAATCCAGGAGGTTCTCCCCTCCAGGAGAGATGAGGCCCATTTCCGCTGAGGTGTCTCAAGGCTAATCACACCTAACCTCTGGAACTTCCAAAGGGTCCTTCACACCCTTGCTGCAACTCAAGAAGTTCCCCGACATACCCGTCTCCACTCGAGAGGAAGCACGAGGGTCCCGCCCACATCCAGAGGAGCCCGTTTCTGCCTCCTAGCTTGAGAAGAGGGATCCTTTCCCTGCGTGGTCGGGAAAGAATTCCCGGCGTTCCCGTCGCATCTCAAGAGGAGGCGCTCTCCACAGGAAAGGCGAGAGAAACTCCAGGGTCGTGCCACCATTTCCAGAGTCCCCCATATGTCTCAGTCCATTCCAGGGATATCTGTTTTTCCTAAACTGCCTTGACTTACAAGCCGAGGATCGACTCACACCACGGTGGCACGTGGGACAGCCCTGTGGGAAAGCCTCGTGGGAAAGCCACAGATCCCTTGATCCACGAGAAGGGAAGCGTGACACTGGTGCTACAGCTCGAGAGGAAAGCGCACGTGCATGCCCCCACTCGAGACGAGGACTGACTCCCCTGGGGAGACTCCAGAAGTACCCCAAGATCCATGTCAGCACTGGAGAGCAATCCTCAGGTTCCGGCACTGACTCCACACAAGGTCTTATGCCGGGGTCCAGCCCCGGTGGATCCAGGGAATTCGAAGGGTGGACGGCGTTGGCGTGGAAAGTCTTGTTTATTTATTAATGTAAGATTAGATTAGTAAACTAAAGTGTAGTAAGAAGATTAAGTGGAGGAAGAGGGCTGAATAGCTTGGTTTACGCGAAAGGCCAATAAAATTCCAGACAAGGAATTTGCACCACCTACGTTGGGCCACCGGCGCCTGCTTGAATATCTAAGGGTGCCTCGCCTTAAGCTCCCTTTCGTGCGGGTCTTAACAGCCAGGGCAAGTAAGTAGACCTGGCGAGCCTCTGCACTCCAGGTGGAGATTCAGCCTGAAGTTAAAGTAAAGATCAGAGAGAAGGAAAGGTAGAGAAGAAGAAAGAGAGAGAAAGACACGGGGGGAGCCAGAGTCCCAAGAAACCAGGCTGAGAGACTAGTTCAAGAAGCTGGTCCGAGAAACTGGCCCCCGGCCCCTGGCCTCCTCCTTTATTGTTCAGAAGGCCTTTTATACTTTTGATAAAACATGGAGATCAATGGATAACACAAAATTATGTAGCGTTCACAACCCAGATTCTTTCTGTATATCATTTTGTATACAAAAGGTCTCAGGTGATTTACATTATCTTCTGGCCAAGAGGCTTGTTAACACTTTTTGGCTCTCTTCCTTATTGAATGTTAATTTTGTTTTCCCTGAAGTGTTTTTCTTTAATCTGCATCTCCTTAAAGCATTAAAGTTACATCTCTATAGAACAAAGGTGCAGTGGGTTATAACAAAGAAGGTACTTAACTCAAAGATCTAATGTTGCTAATACCAGGTCTACTACTTGTTTTTCTATATACCAACTATATCTAAAAATAAAGGATATGAAAATTTGGCAGCAAGCATTGACCCCAAAAAATGAAACTTTTAATCAGTCCTATTCTAAAGCATTTGACTCCACGGAAGCTCCTGCATTCCTAGGATGTTTAAAGCTTCCTGTGCCTCCTGCGGTCAGGAGGCCTCAAACAATCACAAGCGCAGCTGTACGAGTCCTACAGGCAGGCTAGAAAGCCATCAGAGGGTTTTTGGATTGAAACACTCTTTCAAATGCAGAAGACTAACGCCCTGAATTGACTTTTTCCAGAAAAGGTCAGAAGAGTGAAAAAGCAGAGCACAAAAACCGGCAGATTTTTGTTGGGGTACATGCTTAAAAATTTCCAGAGGGGTCCCTGAAGTCTGAGCACGCCTTGCGTATGTCAGCTTCCTTCCTCATAACCTTGTCACGGGCGGGCTTCCTCACACTGGCTCCCGGCAGTCTTAGGCCCGGCATCGACGGGAGAGGAATCTCCGGAGGCCCCCGAGCAACTCGCATGCGGACTGGCCTTTCCTGAGGCCACCAGAGCGGGTCCCTGAGGTCCCCGTCGTAAGACGAGAGCACCAGCCACAACTCGAGAAAATCCAGGAGGTTCTCTCCTCCAGGCGAGATGAGGCCCATTTCCACTGAGGCGTCTCGAGGCTAATCCCACTTAACCTCTGGAACTTCCAAAGGGTCCTTCACACCCTTGCTGCAACTCAAGAAGTTCCCCGACATACCCGTCTCCACTCGAGTGGAAGCACGAGAGTCCCCCCACATACAGAGGAGCCCCCATTTCCGCCTCCTAGCTCTAGAGGAGGGATCCTTTCCCTGCGTGTTTGGGAAAGAATTCCCGGCGTTCCCGACGCATCTATAGAGGACGCGCTCTCCACAGGAAAGGCGAGAGGAACTCCAGGGTCGTGCCACCATTCCCAGAGTCCCCCAGATGTCTCAGTTCATTCCAGGGAAACCTGTTTTCCCTGCACTGCCTCGACTTCCAAGTCGAGGATCGACTCACAGCACGGTGGCACGTGGGACAGCCCTGTGGGAAAGCCTCGACGGAAAGCCACAGATCCCTTGATCCACTCGACGGGAGCGTGAAACTGCTGCTAGAGCTGGGGAGGAAAGCGCACGTGCATGCCACCACTCGAGACGAGGACTGACTCCTCTGTGGAGACTCCAAAAGTACCCCAAGATGCATGCCAGCCCTGGAGAGGAATCCTCAGGTTCCGCAAACGACTCCACACAAGGTCTTAGGCCCAGGGATCGACGGGAGAGGAATCCCGAGAGTCCCCCGAGCAACTCGCATGGGGACTGGTCTTTCCTGAGACCACCAGAGCTGGTCCCTGAGGTCCCTGTCGTAAGTCGTCAGCACCTGCCGCAACTCGAGAAAATCCAGGAGGTTCTCCCCTCCAGGCGAGATGAGGCCCATTTCCGCTGAGGCGTCTCGAGGCTAATCACACCTAACCTCTGGAACTTCGAAAGGGTCCTTCACACGCTTGCTGCAACTCAAGAAGTTCCCCGACATACCCGTCTCCACTCGAGAGGAAGCACGAGAATCCCGCGCACATCCAGAGGAGCTCCGTTTTCGCCTCTTGCTCGAGAGGAGGGATCCTTTCCCTGCGTGGTCGGGAAAGAATTCCCAAGCGATCCCGTCGCATCTCAAGCGGAGGCGCTCTGCCCAGGAAAGGCGAGAGGAACTCCAGGGTCGTGCCACATTCCCAGAGTCCCCCAGAGGTCTCAGTCCATCCCAGGGAAACCTGTTTTCCCTGCACTGCCTCGACTTTCAAGCCGAGGATCGACTCACACCACGGTGGCACGTGGGACAGCCCTGTGGGAAAGCCTTGTGGGAAAGCCTCGTGGGAAAGCCTCGAGGGAAAGCCACATATCCCTTGATCCAAGCAAAGGGAAGCGAGACACTGCTGCTTCAGCTCGGAGGAAAGCGCACGTGCATGCCCCCAGTCGAGACGAGGACTGACTCTCCTGGGGTGTCTCCAGAAGTACCCCAAGATCCATGTCAGCACTGGAGAGGAATCCTCAGGTTTCCGGCACCGAATCCACAAAAGGTCTTAGGCCCCGGCATCGACGGGAGAGGAATCCCGAGAGGCCGTCCAGCAACTCGCATGGGGACTGGCTTTTCCTGAGGCCACAAGTGGGGGTCCCTAAGGTCCCCGTCGTAAGTCGAGAGCACCTGTTACAACTCGCGAAAAATCCACGAAGTTCTCCCCTCCAAGCGAGATGAGGCCCATTTCCGCTGAGGCGTCTCGAGGCTAATCACACCTAACATCTGGAACTTCCAAACGGTTCTTCACACCCTTGCTGCAACTCGAGAAGTTCCCCGACCTACCGGTCTCCACAAAGAAGAAGCGTGGAAGTCCCGCCCACATCCAGAGGAGTCCCGTTTCTGCCTCCTGGCTCGAGACAAGGGATTCTTTCCCTGCGTGGTCGGGAAAGAATTCCCGGCGTTCCCGTCGCATCTTAAGTGGAGGCGCTCTCCACAGAAAAGTCGAGAGGAACTCCAGGGTCTTGCCACATTCCCAGAGTCCCCCAGATGTCTCAGTCCATTCCAGGGAAACCTGTTTTCCCTGCACTGCCTCGACTTTCAAGCCGAGGATCGACTCACACCTCGGTGGCACGTGGGACAGCCCTGTGGGAAAGCCTCGTGGGATAGCCTCGTGGGAAAGCCTCGAGGGAAAAGCCCCTGATCCTTGATCCAAGCGAAGGGAAGCGTGACACTGCTGCTAAAGCTCGGGAGGAAAGCGCACCTGCATGCCCCCACTCGAGACGAGGACTGACTCCCCTGGGGAGACTCCAGAAGTACCCCAAGATCCATGGCAGCACTGGAGAGGAATCCTCAGGTTCCGGCACTGACTCCACACAAGGTCATAGGCCCCAGCATCGACGGGAGAGGAATCCCGAGAGGCCCCCGAGCAATTTGCATGGGGACTGGCCTTTCCTGAGGAAACCAGTGCAGGTCCCTGAGGTCCCCGTTGTAAGTCTAGAGCACCTGCCACAACTCGAGAAAATCCTGGAGATTCTCCCCTCCTGGCGAGATGAGGCCCATTTCTGCTGAGGCGTCTCCAGGCTAATCACACCTAAAACTCTGGAACTGCCAAAGGGTCCTTCACACCATATCTGCAACTCAAGAAGATCGCCGACTTACCCGTCTCCACTTGAGGGAAAGCACGAGAGTCCCGCCCACATCCAGAGGAGCCCCGTTTCCGCCTCCTAGCTCGAGAGGACGGATTCTTTCCCTGCGTGGTTGGGAAAGAATTCCCGGCGTTCCCGTCCCATCTCAAGAGGAGGCGCTCTCCACAGGAAAGGCGAGAGGAACTTCAGGGTCGTGCCACCATTCCCAGAGTTCCCAAGATGTCTCAGTCCATTCCAGGGAAACCTGTTTTCCCTGTACTGCGTCGACTATCAAGCCGAGGATCGACATCAACACACACCAAGGTGGCACATGGGACAGCCTTGTGGGAAAGCCTAGTGGGAAAGCCTCGTGGAAAGCCTGGTGGGAAAGCGTCGTGGGAAAGCCTCGAGGGAAAGCCACAGATCCCTTGATCCTCGCGAAGGGAAGCTCAACACTGCTGCTACAGCTCGGAGGAAAGCGCACGTGCATGCCCCCACTGGAGACGAAGACTGGCTCCCCTGGGGAGACTCCAGAAGTAAACTAAGATACATGTCAGCAATGGAGAGGAATCCTCAGGTTTTGGCACAGGACTCCACCCAAGATCTTAGGTCCCGGCAACGACCGGAGAGGAATCCCGAGGGCCCATGAGCAACTCGCATGGGGACTGGCCTTTCGTAAGGCCACAAGAGCGGGTCCCTGAGGTCCCCGTCGTAAGTCGAGAGCACCTGCCACAACTCGAGAAAATCCAGGAGGTTCTCCCCTCCAGGCGAGATGAGGCCCGTTTCCCCTGAGGCGTCTCGAGGCTAATCACACCTAACCTCTGGAACTTCCAAAGGGTCCTTCACACCCTTGCTGAAACTCAAGAAGTTCCCTGACATACCCGTCTCCACTCGAGAGGAATCACGAGACTCCCACATTCATCCAGAGGAGCCCCGTTTCCGCCTACTAGCTCGAGAGGAGTGATCCTTTCCTTGCGTGGTCGGGAAAGAATTCCCGGCGTTCCCATCGCATCTTAATAGGAGGCGCTCTCCACAGGAAAGGGGAGAGGAACTTCAGTGTCGTGCCACCATTCCCAGAGTCCCCCAGATGTCTCAGTTCATTCCAGGGAAACCTGTTTTCCCTGTACTGCCTCGAATTTCAAGCCGAGGATCGACTCACACCACGGTGGCACGTGGGACAGCCTTGTGGAAGAGCCTAGTGGGAAAGCCTCGTGGGAAAGCCTGGAGGGAAAGCCACAGATCCCTTGATCCATGGGAAGGGAAGCGTTACACTGCTGCTACAGCTCGGGAAGAAAGCGCACGTCCATGCCCCCACTCGAGACGAGGACTGACTCCCCTGGGGAGACTCCAGAAGTACCCCAAGATCCATGTCAGCACTGGAGAGGAATCCTCAGGTTCTGGCACCGACTTCACAAATGGTCTTAGGTCCCGGCATCGAAGGGAGAGGAATACCGACAGGCACCCGAACAACTCGCATGGGGACTGGCCTTTCCTGAGGCCACAAGAGCGGGTCCTTGAGGTCCCCGTTGAAAGTCGAGAGCACCTGCCGCAACTCGAGAAAATCCAGGAGGTTCTCCCCTCCAGGCGAGATGAGGCCCATTTCAGCTGAGGCATTTCGAGGTTAATCACACCTAATCTCTGGAACTTCCAAAGGATCCTTCACACCCTTGCTGCAACTCAAGAAGTTCCCCGACAAACCCGTCTCCACAAGAGAGGAATCACGAGAGTTCTGCCCACATCCAGAGGAGCCCCGTTTCTGCCTCTTTGCTTTAGAGGAGGGATCCTTTCCCTGCTTGTTCGGGAAAGAATTCCCGGGTTCCCGATGCATCTCAAGAGGAGGCGCTCTCCACAGGAAAGACGAGAGGAACTCCAGGGTCGTGCCACCATTCCCAGAGTTCCCCAGATGTCTCAGTCCATTTCAGGAATACCTGTTTTCCCTGCACTGCCTCGACTTTCAAGCCGAGGATCGACTCACAACCACGGTGGCTCGTGGGACAGCCCCTGTGGGAAAGCCTTGTGGGAAAGCCTCGTGGGAAAGCCTCGAGGGAAAGCCACAGATCCCTAGATCCAAGCGAAGGGAAGCGTGACACTGCTGCTACAGCTCGGGAGGAAAGCGCAAGTGCAAGCCCCCACTCGAGACGAGGACTGACTCCTCTGGGGAGACTCCAGAAATACCCCAAGATCCATGTCAGCACCGGAGAGGAATACTCAGGTTCCGGCACTGACTCCACACAAGGTCTTAGGCCCCGGCATCGACAGGAGAGGAATCCCGAGATGCCCCCGACCAACTCGCTGGGGACTGGCCTTTCCTGAAGCCACCAGAGCGGGTCCCTGAGGTCCCCGTCGTAAGTCGAGAGCACCTGCCGCAACTCGAGAAAATCCAGGAGGTTCTCCCCTCCAGGCGAGATGAGGCCCATTTCCGCTGAGGCGTCTCGAGGCTAATCACACCTAACCTCTGGAACTTCCAAAGGGTCCTTCACACCCTTGCTGGCAACTCAAGAAGTCCCTGACATACCCGTCTCCACTCGAGAGGAAGCACGAGAGTCCCGCCCACATCCAGAGGAGCCCCGTTTCCGGCCTCCTTGCTCGAGAGGAAGGATCCTTTCCCTGCGTGTCGGGAACGAATTTCCCAGCATTCCCGTCGCATCTCAAGAGGAGGCGCTCTCCACAGGAAAGGCGAGAGGAAAAGGAAACTCCAAGGGTCGTGCCACCATTCCAGAGTCGCGCCCCAGATGTCTCAGTCCATGTTAGGGAAACCTGTTTTCCCTGCACCTGCCTCGACTTTCAAGCCGAGGATCGACTCGACACCAACGGTGGCAGCGCTGGGAGCAGGCCCTGTGGGAAAGCCCTCGTGGGATAATGCCACAGATCCCTTGATCCACTCCGACGGTAGCGTGACACTGCTGCTAGAGCTTGGGGATGAAAGCGCACGTGCATGGCCCCCACTCGAGACGAGGACTGACTTCCTTGAGGAGACTACAGAAGTAACCCCAAGATCCATGTCAGCCACTGAGAGGAATGCCTAAGGTTCTGGCAACCGCACGTCCACACAATGTCTTTAAGGCCCGCAGTCGTTGGGCGAGGAATCCCGAGATGCCCCAGATGCACTTGCGATGGACTGGCCTTTCCTCCGATGCCCGACCCAGAGCGGTCCCTGGAGGTCCTCCGTCGTAAGTCGAAGCGACCTGGCCACTGACTCGAGAAAAATCCAAGAGGGTTCTCCCTCTCAGGCGACATGAGGCCCATTCCCCTGAAGGCGTCTCGAGGCTAAAATCACGACTAACCGTCTGGAACTTCCAAAGGGTCCTTCAGCCCCTTGCTGGACCCTTGCAGACCCAAGAAGGTCCCTGACATAGCCCAGTCTCCGACTCGACGAGGAAGCACGAGAGTCCGCACCAACCCAGTCCAGAGGAGCCCCGTTTCCGCCTCCTAGCTCAGCAGAGGAGTGTCTTCCCTGCGTGGGTCGGAAAAAAGAAATTCCGAGCATTCCCCGTCGCAATCTCAAGAGGAGGCGCTCTCGCCACAGGAAAGGAGAGCGAGAGCCTCAGGGTTGTGGCCACCAGTTCCTGAGTTCCCCAGATGTCTCAGGTCCATAATCATGGGAAAATCTGTTTTCCCTTCACTGCCTCGACTTTAAAACGATGGATCACCCGACGGCAGGATCGACCTGGCAGCACCACGAGTGGCAGCGTGGAAAGGCCTGTGGGCAACGCCTCGTGGGAACGGCTCAGATGGAAGTCAAGAGGGAAAGCCACGAGATACGTTGGATCCTCGCAAGGGAACGTGACACATGTGGCCTAAACTACAG
>NW_017191862.1:0-10579 GCF_001704415.2 Capra hircus
TTTGGCCACACCCAGTGGCATGTGGGATCACAGGTCCCTGACCAGGGATTGAAGCTGTGCCCTAGCCTGGAAGTGAGAAGTCTTAAATACTGGATTACCAGGGAAGTCCCACAGCATTATTTTTCATGCCACTATAAAATATATATTTATATACATATGTATGTGTGTGTGTTCAGTTGTTTCAGTCATGCTTGACTCTTTGCAACCCTATGGACTGTCGCCCGCCATTCTTCTCTGTCCATATGATTCTTCAGGCAGGAATACTGCAGTGGGTTGCCATGCCCTCCTCCAGGGGGTCTTCCTGACCCAGAGATGGAATCTGCATCTCTTAGGTTTTCTGCATTGGCAGGAGGGACCTTTACAGCTAGGGACATCATTTACACACAACCAAACAAAACTATGATATGCTACTGATGAAATGTGATCTGGTATCGCAAATGGCCAAATGTAAACTTTAGAATATCCTTTAATGTCTATGAAACGTGTTAATGGCATGGAAGCTATCAACAAGTGTATTATATGGAGAGAAATTGTGTTACAAACCTTTAATTTCAATGAGAACCACCGCCCCTGTCAGCATCCAGCTACATACTGGCTGACTTTCTCTCTTGCATGATAGTTTTAATTCATTCAGATTTGGAAGTCATTAAATGCTTGGAGAAATGGCTTCTCAGCCTTTTGGCTAAGATCAAGTGTAAGTACCTGGGGAGCCAGGAATGAGTGGGTCAAGCTGTGGGACAGATAATGGTTGTTTAATAACAGTTACTGTTTATTCATGCAGCAGACATGTAGCACTGACAGACACTCCATGTTGTTCTAGAAGCCAAAATACAGCAGCCCAATAGCTCTGGAGCTGAATATGGCATGTGAGTTGGGGGAGGCTGTGATTTCTGACATCATGGTCAGGAGAGCCTGGCAGAGAAACTGTGGACCGAGGCAGCTCAGGAGTTGGGTGGTGGTACTTGAGACAGCGTCCAAGGCAGGGGGAGCAGTAGAAGTCATGAGAAGGCCCCGTCCTATCTCCTTGTTACCCTTGGGAGATTGGGTCTGGGAATCCTGCACCTGCAGATACCAAAATTAATGGGTGCTCAATTCCATTATATGAAATGGAGCAGTCTTTGCATGTAACTTAAGGGGATGCTCCCACATGTTTTAAATCATCCCTACATTCCTTATAATACCTAATACAATGTTGATGCTGTGTAAATAGTTTCAAGTACAGTGTAAATGCTCTCTCTCTCTGAGAGAGAGAGAGAGAGTTGCCAGCATGAGGCAGGTTCAAGTCTTGCTATTAGAAATGGCTGGGATTTTTAAAACAATATTTTGGATCCATGTATAGACTATGGTGCCTTCGGGACTCGGAGAGTGGAGGGAGTGAAAGGCACCCCCAAGGGACAGCTGGGGCTCTTTTGGACATTTTCTGGTCAGCATTTCTGAGTGAGATTGTAGATCTATAAGCAAACTGGTGCCTACCAGCTCTCCTGCAGAGTTTAACAGGAGCTCTGGGACCACCATGGGGAGACAAGGCAAAAGTGGTGGCTGGAGAAGGAAGTTTAAAACGGTCATGTCACTTAACTGAGTTTGAGATGTTTCCTTATGTCTAAGGGTGTTAATAGTTATCTCAATGTTTCAGCCAATGATTAAATCAGGTACTAATTTTTGTCTTTTGAAAGAAATATAGTCATCACCACTTATCGGCCAGAGAATACATTTCAAGACCCCCAGGGGACATCGGTAACCTCACACAGTATCAAACTCTATATACACAATGGTTCTTCTATACAAACATGCCTGTGATGCACAGTAAGAGATCAGCTATAGCCTAATAATAACAGGAAAGTGAAAGTGAAGTCGCTCAGTCGTGTCCAACTCTTTGCGACCCCATGGACTGCCGCTTATTACGCTCCTCTCTCCATGGGATTTCCCAGGCAAGAATTCTGGACTAGATTGCCATTTCCTTCTTCACAGGATCTTCCTGACCCAGGGATTGAACCTGGCTCTCCCGAATTGTAGGCAGACACTTTACCCTCTGAGCCACCAGGGAAGGTGTAATTATAACATAGAACAATTATAACAATATACTTTTATAAAAGTTTTTGTGAGTGTAGTCGCTATGTAAAATATACTACTGTACTAATTGAGTGATTTTTTTTTTTCACCTTAACTAAGCACTTACTACGCTCTGTGTCCATACCTTTTGCAGTTTGAGGTTTGACAGCAAAACTAACCCAGATTTATTTTCTCTTCTTCACATTCACCACAGATATTAGCAACCTCAGCATACATTTTTTTCTTTCTCTTTTTATATCAAATTGAGAACTTCGATCTTTTCACTTAAAGGTAGCACGTAATGGATTTTCCCTGGCATATCTATATGGACAGCATCACTCCACTTATGATTTGGGCCATTATTGAGTAAAGTAAGGATAACTTGGTCACAAGCCCTGTGACATCTCAACAGTCATTGTGATAACCGAGTGACAAACACGTGGGATGTTCAGGACTAAGGAACGATTCACATTCTGGGCAGGAGGAAGCAGGATGGTGTGAGATTCCAATCACTCTCCTCAGAATTACCTGCAGATTAAAATGCCATAAGTTATATATTTCTGGAGTTTTCCATTTAATACTCTCAGTGAACAACTTGTTAACTGAAACCACAAAGGGGGTCGACCTTGTCTGGTGATTGCTCTTAGGGGGAAAAACACACTAGAAGGGGCCACTTGAAGCCAAAAGTGATTGCAAATGGCCTATCTCTTCCCGTGTGAGGAAGCACAAGCACCACCAGAACCCGAGAAAAAGACCGCCGTGTCCAAATCCAGAGGTGAGGACAATGACGATGCTGAGCGTCATCTTTGTGGAGTGGAGCACGTCTTTGAAACCGTCTGTGTCAGAGTGATTTCAACTTCAAAGCCAGTCATTTCTAACGTTTTTAACAGAGTGACCAGGGACTCATCTTCAAGAAGAATGAAGGACCACGTGGGTCCGGATCCCTCTTGCATGTTGCAACCTGCAAATGTTAGGACCCCAGCATCAGAGCCAGCTGCTGTATCACCAGCTTCTCAGTGTGTATGGTGAGGAAGAGGCAGTTCTATTATTTCTGAGCCTTCGTCTAAACCTGATTATAAAACGAGCTCTCTGGAAACTGTCCTTCACAATTCAGGATTACTCTCTCTGCGGCCTCCTTGTCTCTCTGGAGCCGTTCCCTCATTAGGAGGCAAGGATGAAAGCCCTCTTAATTCAAACTGGTGTCCCACTTCTGATGTGAATTTTAACAGTGGCAATCCCAAAAGACCCAAACTCAGCCATGGAATCCCAGGGGGACCTACCTCCACCACGGCCCCTCCAGGTATCTCTCCTGGAAAAACATGATTATGACCTTGGAAGATTCCCTGACCTCACCGAGCCATGTTCATGGTGGGACATCCTTTTCACAGACTCACGCCAATGACCAGGCATGCTTCTGTCTTATGGATCCAGAAGGAACATGGAGTTTGTCATGGCTGGAGAAAATGGACTTTTTGACTCTTGCACGTCAGAGCAAGACTGTTGATCCCATGAAAGTAAATCTGGGATCAAATTTACTGATGAAAGTAAATGTTATTTGATTGCTTTTACTCTGGCAGCATACAAGAGACGGCACCAGAACAGAAGACTCATACAGCCTTTAAATGACTCAGCTGCTTGAGTGTTCTAAAATATGTCAAGTTTATGACCCACCTGAGGAACCATCTGGAGCTTGAGAGGCAGAACGGAGACAGCTGAGAAATCCACACTACCTGCCAGCACTGCTACCGCCAGTTTCCCAGCCCCTTCCAGCTGCAGTGTCACATTGAAAGTGTCCATGCTTCCTGGGAGCCCTCCACGGTCTGTAATATCTGTGAATTGTCCTTCAAAACAGATCAGGTTCTCTTACAGCACATGAAGGACAGTCAAACACTTGGCAAAATGCCCTATGTGTGCTGTGTTTGCAATTACAGATTGTCAGTCTTTGCCAATGTAGAGGCGTATTTTAGAACATGGCATGGAAACATGAACAATTTGCCTGTCTGTTTTGCCTCAAAATTTTCAAACAGGTGACATCCTTTGCAAATCATGCTCGGAGGCACTGGAACAGGAGGGTCTTTCCATGTTCCAAGTGCTGGCTACAAAGTTTGAACCTGAAGGAAAAGACAGAAATCCAAACCAAGAATCATCAGTCATTCAAACAGCCAGAGCACCTTCGAGGGTTGTCTCCTGAAACAGAGGTCATGATCCAAAGTTCAGTTCAGCTGGCACTGAGAGAGACAGCATCCATCATTGTGAGGAACACTGACTCCCACGTGCCACCCAGAAAAAAACACAAAAAAGATTGACTACAAACACAAAATATTCCAGACATGCTGCAGCATGGGATCTGGCTAAAAATTATGTTCTATCCACCTCCAGAAATTCAATAAAGCCCCATGAGATTCAGCCAGCTGTTCATAAAGACCCTGCCTGGCTTTTGTTTAGTTGCTCAGTCGTGTCTGATTCCCTGTGACCCTATGAACTTCAGTATGCCACGCTTCCCTGGCCATCACCATCCCCTGAAGCTTGCTCAAACTCATTCCATTGGGTTGCTGATGCCCATCCAACCATCTCATCCTCTGTCATGCCTTCTGCTCCTGCCTTCAATATTTCCCAGAATCAAGGGTTTGGTTTTGTTTTGTCTTGTTTTCCCAATGAGTTGACTCTTCCCATCAGGAGGCCAAAGTATTGGAGCTTCAACATCAGTTTTCCACTGAATATTCAGGGTTGATTTCCTTTAGGATTGACTGGTTGGATCTCCTTGCAGTCCAAGGGACTCTCAAGAGTCTTCTCCATCCTCCAGCACCACAGTTTGAAAAGATCAATTCTTCAGCACTCAGCCTCCTTTATGGTGCAGGTCCTCCATCTGTACCTGACTACTGGAAAAACCATAGCTTTGACTTTATGGACATTTTTTGGCAAAGCAATGTCTCTTTCTTTTAATACACTGCCTAGCTTTGTCGCAACTTTTCTTCCAAGGAGTGAGCATCTTTTAATTTCACAGTAAACATCTACAGTTATTTTGGAGCCCACATAAATAAAGTGTGGCTTTACTGTAACTGAGGTTGTATTCGTTTCCTCTCTCTACAATGAAGTAGCTTTGGAATCTCCATGTTCCTTCCTGGCCACTCTCTGCCCCTCAAAGGAACCACTTCTCTGACCTCTAGCACCAGGGATTCCTTTTTCTTTGTTTCAAATTTTAAATAAATAGAATCACCCAGTAGACTTTCTGTTCCCCTGGTCTTGGTTTTCCTTTAAATAAGTGAGATGCATTCTTATTGTATGTAGCTGTGGAACATTCTTTTTTGATTGCTGGGTAGCATTCCCTCGGATGAATTGGCATAATTGTGCCTGAAATTTAAGGCTCTTATTTTTCCTTTTTGAATAAGCTCCCTATGAACATTTGTGTGTCTTTCATTGCAATTTCTCGAGGATAGCTAAGTCTATATGTCTAGACATGAGACTTTCTGACAACGCATGTGGCAGTGGTTTAGTTGCTAAGTGGTATTTAACTGTTACAGCCCCATAGACTAGCCAACCAGGCTGCACTGTCCATAGGATTTCCCAGGCAAGAATACAACAATGGGTCGGCATTTTCTTCTCCAGAGGATTTTCCTGACCCAGGGTTAAAACCGAGGTCTCCTCCATTGCAGCCAGATGTTACTGACTGAGCCATTCTAACAGGGAGGTACAGTCAAACGCTTTTTTGAAACTGATTGAAGTGATGTGTACTGGCAGTGCTAGCGATGTGCCACTAACAGTACTGGCATTTCCATTTCTACTGAACACTTGGCATTGTCAGTCTGTTTCATCATATAACTGAGCAGGACCCTGCAGGGCTTTCCCAGTGATAAACCATCCCCTGCCCAACCCCCACCAAGGTACTCCCTTATTTGTAGAAAAATTTTTGGTCCTAGACCTTCCATGAGTTTCAAAGAACAAATTTAATTAGAAGTGAAAAGCTGCAGAAACAAGAAAAACATCAAGCAAGACAAATAATAATTTGTTGTTGAGCAGTCGTGTTCACTTTTTGTGATCCCATGGGCTGCAGAACACCAGGCTTCTCTGTCCTTCACCGTCTCCTGGAGCTTGCTCAAGCTCAAGTCCGTTGAGTGTGTGATGCCATCCAACCGTCTCATACTCTGTCATCCCCTCCTCCTTCTTTCAAACTTTTCCGGCATTAAGATGCATTCTAATGAGTCAGCTCTCCCCATAAGGTGGTCAAAGTATTGGAGCTTCACTTTCAGTATCATTCCTTACAGTGCCTATTCAGTAATGATTTCCTGTAGGACTGACTGGCTTGATCTCGCTGCCAGTCCAACAGACACTCAGGAATCTTCACCAACACCACAGTTCAAAAGCATCAATTCTCTGGTGCTCAGCCATCTTTATGCTCCAACTCTCACATCCATACATGACTAGTGGGAGAACAATAGCCTGGACTACATGGACCTTTGTTGGCAAAGTAATGTCTCTGCTTTTACATGAGCTTTCTAGGTTTGTCACAGCTTTTCTTCCAAGGAGCAAGCATCTTTTAATTTTGTGGCTGCCGTCACCATCTGCAGAGATTTTGGAGCTCAAGAAAATAAATTCTGTCACTGTTTCCATTGTTTCTTCATCTATTTTCCATGAAGTGTTGAGACCTTTGACTGTGTGAACCACAACAAACTCTGGAAAATACTTAAAGACATGGGAATACCAGACCATCTGACCTGCCTCCTCAGAAATCTGTATGCAGGTCAAGAAGCAACAGTTAGAACTGGACATGGAACAAGTGACCGGTTCCAAATAGGGAAAGGAGTACGTCAGGATTATATACTGTTGCCCTGCTTATTTAACTTGAATGCAGAGTACATCATGAAAAACACTGGGCTGGATGAAGCACAATCTGGAATCAAGATTGCTGGAGAAACAGCAACAGCCTCAGATATGCAGATGATGCCACCCTAAAGGCAGAAAATGAAGAGCCTCTTGATGATGGCAAAAGAGGAGAGTGAAAGACTGGCTTAAAACTCAAATTTCAAAAAATGAAGATCAAACATCTGGTCCCATTATGGCAAAGAAATTGTGAAAAATTGAAAATAACAGCAGATTGTATTTGCTTGGACTCCAAAATCACTGTGGATGGTGAATGTAACCACAAAATTAAAGGAAGCTAGCTGTTAGGAAGAAAAGCTATGGCAAACATAGACAGCATTAAAAAAAAAAAATCTAAGGCATCACTCTGCTGACCAAAATTCTTATAGTCAAAGCTATGGTGGTTCAGACAGTAAGGAATTCACTTGCAATATGGGAGACCTGGGTTCAATCATGAGAAGGGCATCCCTGTAGTCCAGTGGAAATACTTGGTGCTCCCAGATTAGGGCATCCAAGTTCATTCCCTGGTCGGGGTATTAGATCCCACATACTGCAACTAAAAATACCACATGTGACAATTAAATTTCCTGCTCCCACATGCTACAATGAAGATTGAAGGGTCCTTGTGCTGGAACTAAAAACAAGCGCAGCCAAGTAAATGAATAAATATTTGAAAGAAAGAAAGAAAAAGATATGAGAATTGCCTGTTGGTTCAGTGGTTAGGACTTGATGCTTTCACTGTCAATGGCCAGGGTTCCACACCTGGTTGTGGAACTAAGATCCCACAGGTTCTGTGGCATGACTAAACAAAAACCCAGAAAGATAACTGAGGAGTACAGAATTTCCAAAGTTTGAAAACGAAGCAATATCACTGCAAACAGGCTGAGGATAGAGTAAGGATTGCCAGGAACCCGAAGTGCAAAAGTGGCACCTCTGTAATTCACAAGCCTCTTTAATGTTGTGGTTTAGGCTTCTCCTTCTCCTGCTTCTGAACCTAAATAACTTATTGCTCCTAAGAGAATTTGTTATGGGAAAAACACTATTTGAACTGAATGATAGTGAAAATAGCAAATTTTTGAGACAGAGCTAAAGCAGTTTCATGTGTTAATATGCATTACATTTGAAAAGAAGAAAGGTTGGCAAAACAATGACCTAAGTCAGTGCTATTCACAGACATTTCTGCAGCAGTAGAAAACTTTTTTAAAATTGTTACATGTATTCCCTCATAAGGGCGATCAGTTTCTCACATATATAAATGCTTATGTTTCTTTTCTGTAACATGTTCTGTTTATATCCTTTATCTGAATTTTCAGATGGAGTATTCATCTGGTCTGTTTTTTTTTTTGTTTGTTTTGTTTTTTGTTTTTTTTTTTTTTTTTCCTTGCTGTGAGGATTAAGGGATCTTAGATCTTCAACCAGGGATTGACTCTCTGCCCCCTGCAGTAGAAACACAAATCTCTAACAACCCAACACTAAGGAATTCTCAATAAAATATATTTCTATGTCCTTGTCTAATATGCCACTGTGCAAATGTTAAAATGTAGCCAGTGTGACTGAGGTATTAAATCTGTGTGTGTGCTCAGCGGCTTCAGTCTGTCCAACTCTTTGCTACCCCATCAGTGTAGCGCACCAGGCTCCTCTGAACCCACATCTTTTACATCTCCTGTATTGGCAGGCAGATACTTTACCACTAGCACTAACTGGAAACCTATTAAATCTTTACTGTAATTAATTTAAAATTTAAAAGATATGGCTAGAAGCCCCAGATCTTCCTAACAAAGGGTTTTAATTAACTTGCATACTCAGTAACTTGTGTATCTCTTAGATATTTTCCTCAAGATGAGATTCCATGCCCCTCCCTTAATGTAGGCTGCTTTTAGTGGCTTGTTTCAAGAACAGAATATGTCAGTAGGAAGGAGACAACTTTATAGCAGAGGAACTACGGGTAAGTCATATTGATAGTATGAATCCTTGATGGGAAGTGATGAGAAAAATATTTTGCCTTGAAAGTATAGTTCTAAAATTATACAAACCACAGGGCAATCAGAAGAAACATACCAAACCCATACAGAGAGTCATTCTTCAAAATACCTGTCCCTGAAGGACTCCTGAAAACTGTCAAAAGTCATGAAAAACAAAGAAAGTTTAAGAAACTGCTATAGACCAGAGTAAGCTAAGGGAGGTATCTATAACTTTTTGCTATATATTCTCATGCAGTTCAGTATCCTATATGGGAATATGAAACTAGGAAAGAACATTGTGGAAAAACTGGTAAAATTTGAGAAAACCCTGGAACTTTGTTAAAGGCACCCTACTGAAGATGCTGGAATAATTGTGAAGCATAAAGGAAGTCATTTCACATATATATATTTCAGACATTGCAAGTGTTTTCTCTACATAACACCCACTTCATTTTGACTTCACTGAGATGGAAATCTGAAGTACGTATACTTAACTGAATGGAAATCTTCAAATACAAAGGATCAATACTATTTAGACTGTGTCATCTGACTATAATGCAATAATGAGAAATGACCAAGAAGCACCTTTTAAAATGCCATTCACTTGGAAATAGAAATAACTATATTAACACATAACGTATATCTCTATGGAATTTTCATGCAAGAATCCTGGAGCAGATTGCCATTATTTTCTCCAGGGGATCCTCCTGACCCGGGATCAAACCGAGGCCTCTTGTGTCTCCTGCATTGGCTGGAAAGTGATTACCAGTTGAGTGACCAGAGAAGCCATGCAATATATAGTCTTGTCTTTAGAAGAGAATATTAGGATATACTGGACAGTGAATGATAACGAACAGTCTATTCGCAAAAATTGTGGGACACAGTTACATTTGTATGGAGAAACAATGGAAAGAGGAACAGACTTTATTTTCTTGGGTCCAAAAGGATTGTGGATGGTGAATGCAGCCATGAGCTTAAAAGCTATGTGGCCCTTGGAAGAAAAGCTATGACAAACCTAGACAGCATATTAAAAAGCAAAGACATTTCTTTGCTGACAAAGTCCATCTAGTCACAGCTATGGTTTTTCCAGCAGTCATGTATGGATGTGACAGCTGGACCATAAAGAAGGCGGAGTGCCAAAGAACTGATGCTTTTGAACTGTGGTGTTGGAGAAGACTTTTTGAGAGTCACTTGGACAGCAAGATCCATCCAGTCAAGCCTAAGGGAAATCAACTCTGAATATTCACTGGAAGGACTGACGCTGAATCTGACGATCCAATAGTTTGGCCACCTGATGTGAAAAGCCAAGCTCATTGATGCTGGAAAGACTGAGGGCAGAAGGAGAAGTGGGCAGTGAAGGATATGTTTGGATGGTATCACCAACTCAATGGACATGAGTTTGAGAAACTCGAGGAGACAGTGAAGGACAGGGAAGCCTGGTGTGCTGGATGCATTCATGGCGTTGCAAAGAGTCCAACATGACTGAGGGACTGAAAACAACAACAAATTGAGGTAATTTTATAGCATTAGATATAAGAGAAATGAGAGCTACAAATAGTTATCTCAAAAAGTTGTAAAGATGAGAACAGAACAAACATAGCGATATGAAGGAATGAAATTAGTAAAGAATGAAAAATGAATATAATAGAGAAGAAAATATTGTAACCAAACCAAAACTTTTTTCCCCATATGACTACTAGGAGACTCCGCAG
>NW_017191863.1:0-10578 GCF_001704415.2 Capra hircus
CCGCATCGACGGGAGAGGAATCCCAGAGGCCCCCGAGCAACTCGCATGGGGACTGGCCTTTCCTGAGGCCACCAGAGCGGGTCCCTGAGGTCCCGTCGTAAAGTCGAGAGCACCTGCCGCAACTCGAGAAAATCCAGGAGGTTCTCCCCTCCAGGCGAGATGAGGCCCATTTCCGCTGAGGCGTCTCGAGGCTAATCACACCTAAACTCTGGAACTTCCAAAGGGTCCTTCACACCCTTGCTGCAACTCAAGAAGTTCCCCGACATACCCGTCTCCACTCGAGAGGAAGCACGAGAGTCCCGCCCACATCCAGAGGAGCCCCGTTCCGCCTCCTAGCTCGAGAGGAGGGATCCTTTCCCTGCGTGGTCGGGAAAGAATTCCCGGTTTCCGTCGCATCTCAAGAGGAGGCGCTCTCCACAGGAAAGGCGAGGAACTCCAGGGTCGTGCCACCATTCCAGAGTCCCCCAGATTTCTCAGTCCATTCCAGGGAAACCTGTTTTCCCTGCCACTGCCTCGACTTTCAAGGCGAGGATCGACTCACACCACGGTGGCACGTGGGACAGCCCCTGTGGGAAAGCCTCGTGGAAAGCCTCTGGGAAAGCCTCGAGGGAAAGCCACAGATCCCTTGATCCACGGGAAGGGAAGCGTGACACTGCTGCAACAGCTCGGGAGGAAAGCGCACGTGCATGCCCCCACTCGATACGTGGACTGACTCCCCTGGGGAGACTCCAGAAGTACCCCAAGATCCATGTCAGCACTGGAGAGGAATCCACAGGTTCCGGCACCGACCCACACAAGATCTTAGGCCCCGCATCGACGGGAGAGGAATCCGAGAGGCCCCGAACAACTCGCATGGGGACTGGCCTTTCCTGAGGCCACCAAGAGGCGGGTCCCTGAGGTCCCGTCGTAAGTCGAGAGCACCTGCCGAACTCGAGAAAATCCAGGAGTTCTCCCCTCCAGGCGAGAATGAGGCCCATTTCCGCTGAGCGTCTCGAGGCTAATCACACTAACCTCTGAACTTCCAAAGGGTCCTTCACACCCTTGCTGCAACTCAAGAAGTTCCCGACATACCGTCTCCACTCGAGAGGAAGCACGAGAGTCCGCCCACATCCAGAGGAGCCCGTTTCCGCCTCTAGCTCGAGAGGAGGGATCCTTTCCTGGTGGTCGGGAAAGAATTCCCGCGTTCCGTCGCATCTCAAGAGGAGCGCTCTCCACAGAAAGGCGAGAGGAACTCCAGGGTCGTGCCACCATCCCAGAGTCCCCCAGATGTCTCAGTCCATTCCAGGGAAACCTGTTTCCCTGCACTGCTCGACTTTCAAGCCGAGGATCGACTCACACACGGTGGCACGTGGGACACCCTGGGGAAAGCCTCGTGGGAAAGCCTCGAGGGAAAGCCACAGATCCCTTGATCCACGCGAAGGAACGTGACACTGCTGCTACAGCTCGGAGGAAAGCGCACGTGCATGCCCCCACTCGAGACGAGACTGACTCCCCTGGGAGACTCCAGAAGTACCCCAAGATCCATGTCAGCACTGAGAGGAATCCTCAGGTTCCGGCACGACTCCACACAAGGTCTTAGCCCGCATCGACGGAGAGGAATCCCGAGAGGCCCCCGAGCAACTCGCATGGGACTGGCCTTTCCTGAGCCACCAGAGCGGTCCCTGAGGTCCCCGTCGTAAGTCGAGAGCACCTGCCGCAACTCGAGAAAATCCAGGAGTTCTCCCTCCAGGAGAGATGAGGCCCATTTCCGCTGAGGTCTCGAGGCTAATCACACCTAACCTCTGGAACTTCCAAAGGGTCCTTCACACCCTTGCTGCAACTCAAGAAGTTC
Organism: Capra hircus; assembly: GCF_001704415.2. Classification (NCBI taxonomy): domain Eukaryota; kingdom Metazoa; phylum Chordata; class Mammalia; order Artiodactyla; family Bovidae; genus Capra; species Capra hircus. Next base: position 1,832 of record NW_017191863.1, read on the forward strand.
CCGACATACCGTCTCCACTCGAGAGGAAGCACGAGAGTCCGCCACATCCAGAGAGCCCCGTTTCGCCTCCTAGCTCGAGAGAGGATCCTTTCCCTGCGTGGTCGGGAAAGAATTCCCGCGTTCCCGTCGCATCTCAAGAGGAGCGCTCTCCACAGGAAAGGCGAGAGGAACTCCAGGGTCGTGCCACCATTCCCAGAGTCCCCCAGATGTCTCAGTCCATTCCAGGAAACCTGTTTTCCCTGCACTGCCTCGACTTTCAAGCCGAGGATCGACTCACACCACGGTGGCACTGGGACAGCCCTGTGGAAAGCCTCGTGGAAAGCCTCGTGGAAAGCCTCGGAACTCGAGGAAAGCCACAGATCCCTTGATCCACCGAAGGAAGCGCGACACTGCTGCTACAGCTCGGAGGAAAGCGCACGTGCATGCCCCACTCGAGACAGACTGACTCCCCTGGGAGACTCCAGAAGTACCCCAAGATCCATGTCAGCACTGGAGAGGAATCCTCAGGTTCCGCACTGACTCCACACAAGGTCTTAGGCCCAGCATCGACGGGAGAGGAAATCCCGAGAGCCCCCGAGCAACTCGCATGGGACTGCCTTTCCTGAGCCACCAGAGCGGTCCTGAGGTCCCCGTCGTAAGTCGAGAGCACCTGCCGCAACTCGAGAAAATCCAGGAGGTTCTCCTCCAGGCGAGATGAGGCCCATTTCCGCTGAGGCGTCTCGAGGCTAATCACACCTAAACTCTGGAACTTCCAAAGGGTCCTTCACACCTTGCTGCAACTCAAGAAGTTCCCGACATACCGTCTCCACTCGAGAGAAGCACGAGAGTCCCCCACATCCAGAGAGCCCGTTTCCGCTCCTAGCTCGAGAGAGGGATCCTTTCCTGCGTGGTCGGAAAGAATTCCCGCATTCCGTCGCATCTCAAGAGGAGGCGCTCTCCACAGGAAAGGCGAGAGGAACTCCAGGGTCGTGCCACCATTCCCAGAGTCCCCAGATGTCTCAGTCCATTCCAGGGAAACCTGTTTCCCTGCACTGCTCGACTTTCAAGCAGGATCGACTCACACCACGGTGGCACGTGGGACAGCCTGTGGGAAAGCCTCGTGGGAAAGCCTCGTGGGAAAGCGTCGAGGGAAAGCCACAGATCCCTTGATCCACGCGAAGGAAGCCGACACTGCTGCTACAGCTCGGGAGGAAAGCGCACGTGCATGCCCCCACTCGAGACGAGGACTGACTCCCTGGGGAGACTCCAGAAGTACCCAAGATCCATGTCGCACTGGAGAGGAATCCTCAGGTTCCGCACGACTCCACACAAGTCTTAGGCCCAGCATCGACGGAGAGGAATCCCGAGAGCCCCGAGCAACTCGCATGGGGACTGGCCTTTCCTGAGGCCACCAGAGCGGTCCCTGAGGTCCCCGTCGTAAGTCGAGAGCACCTGCCGCAACTCGAGAAAATCCAGGAGGTTCTCCCTCCAGGCGAGATGAGGCCATTTCCGCTGAGGCGTCTCGAGCTAATCACACCTAACCTCTGGAACTTCCAAAGGGTCCTTCACACCCTTGCTGCAACTCAAGAAGTTCCCCGACATACCCGTCTCCACTCGAGAGGAAGCACGAGAGTCCCACCACATCCAGAGGAGCCCCGTTCCCTCCTAGCTCGAGAGGAGGGATCTTTCCCTGCGTGGTCGGAAAGAATTCCCGCCTTCCCGTCGCATCTCAAGAGGAGGCGCTCTCCACAGGAAAGGCGAGAGGAACTCCAGGGTCGTGCCACCATTCCAGAGTCCCCCAGATGTCTCAGTCCATTCCAGGGAAACCTGTTTTCCCTGCACTGCCTCGACTTTCAGCGAGGATCGACTCACACACGGTGGCACGTGGACAGCCCTGTGGGAAAGCCTCGTGGGAAAGCCTCGTGGGAAAGCTCGGGAAAGCTCGAGGAAAGCCACAGATCCCTTGATCCACACGAAGGGAAGCACGACACTGCTGCTACAGCTCGGGAGGAAAGCGCACGTGCATGCCCCACTCGAGACGAGGACTGACTCCCTGGGAGACTCCAGAAGTACCCCAAGATCCATGTCAGCACTGGAGAGGAATCCTCAGGTTCCGGCACGACTCCACACAAGGTCTTAGGCCCAGCATCGACGGGAGAGGAATCCCGAGAGGCCCCGAGCAACTCGCATGGGACTGGCCTTTCCTGAGGCACCAGAGCGGGTCCCTGAGGTCCCGTCGTAAGTCGAGAGCACCTGCCGCAACTCGAGAAAATCCAGGAGGTTTCCCTCCAGGCGAGATGAGGCCCATTTCCGCTGAGGCGTCTCGAGGCTAATCAATCTAACTCTGAACTTCCAAAGGGTCCTTCACACCCTTGCTGCAACTCAAGAAGTTCCCGACATACCCGTCTCCACTCGAGAGGAAGCACGAGAGTCCGCCCACATCCAGAGGAGCCCCGTTTCCGCTCTAGCTCGAGAGGAGGATCCTTTCCTGCGTGGTCGGGAAAGAATTCCCGGCTTCCCGTCGCATCTCAAGAGGAGGCGCTCTCCACAGGAAAGGCGAGAGGAACTCCAGGGTCGTGCCACCATTCCAGAGTCCCCCAGATGTCTCAGTCCATTCCAGGGAAACCTGTTTCCCTGCACTGCTCGACTTTCAAGCCAGGATCGACTCACACCACGGTGGCACGTGGGACAGCCCTGTGGGAAAGCCTCGTGGGAAAGCCTCGTGGAAAGCCTCGGGGAAAGCCTCGAGGAAAGCCACAGATCCCTTGATCCACACGAAGGAAGCACGACACTGCTGCTACAGCTCGGAGGAAAGCGCACGTGCATGCCCCCACTCGAGACGAGGACTGACTCCCCTGGGAGACTCCAGAAGTACCCAAGATCCATGTCAGCACTGGAGAGGAATCCTCAGGTTCCGGCACTGACTCCACACAAGGTCTTAGCCCCAGCATCGACGGAGAGGAAACCCGAGAGGCCCCGAGCAACTCGCATGGGGACTGGCCTTTCCTGAGCCACCAGAGCGGGTCCCTGAGGTCCCCGTCGTAAGTCGAGAGCACCTGCGCAACTCGAGAAAATCCAGGAGGTTCTCCCTCCAGGCGAGATGAGGCCCATTTCCGCTGAGGCGTCTCGAGGCTAATCATACTAACCTCTGGAACTTCCAAAGGGTCCTTCACACCTTGCTGCAACTCAAGAAGTTCCCCGACATACCCGTCTCCACTCGAGAGGAAGCACGAGAGTCACCCACATCCAGAGGAGCCCCGTTTCGCCTCCTAGCTCGAGAGGAGGGATCCTTTCCTGCGTGGTCGGGAAAGAATTCCCGCATTCCCGTCGCATCTCAAGAGGAGGCGCTCTCCACAGGAAAGGCGAGAGGAACTCCAGGGTCGTGCCACCATTCCAGAGTCCCCAGATGTCTCGTCCATTCCAGGGAAACCTGTTTCCCTGCACTACCTCGACTTTCAAGCCAAGGATCGACTCACACCACGGTGGCACATGGGACAGCCCTGTGGGAAAGCCTCGTGGGAAAGCCTCGTGGAAAGCCTCGTGGAAAGCTCGAGGGAAAGCCACAGATCCCTTGATCCACACGAAGGGAAGCACGACACTGCTGCTACAGCTCGGGAGGAAAGCGCACGTGCATGCCCCACTCGAGACGAGGACTGACTCCCCTGGGGAGACTCAGAAGTACCCCAAGATCCATGTCAGCACTGGAGAGGAATCCTCAGGTTCCGGCACTGACTCCACACAAGGTCTTAGGCCCCAGCATCGACGGGAGAGGAATCCCGAGAGGCCCCGAGCAACTCGCATGGGACTGGCCTTTCCTGAGCCACCAGAGCGGTCCCTGAGGTCCCCGTCGTAAGTCGAGAGCACCTGCCGCAACTCGAGAAAATCCAGGAGGTTCTCCCTCCAGGCGAGATGAGGCCCATTTCCGCTGAGGCGTCTCGAGGCTAATCAACCTAACTCTGGAACTTCCAAAGGGTCCTTCACACCTTGCTGCAACTCAAGAAGTTCCCCGACATACCCGTCTCCACTCGAGAGGAAGCACGAGAGTCCACCCACATCCAGAGGAGCCCCGTTTCGCCTCCTAGCTCGAGAGGAGGATCTTTCCTGCGTGGTCGGAAAGAATTCCCGGCTTCCCGCGCATCTCAAGAGGAGGCGCTCTCCACAGGAAAGGCGAGAGGAACTCCAGGGTCGTGCCACCATTCCAGAGTCCCCAGATGTCTCAGTCCATTCCAGGGAAACCTGTTTCCCTGCACTTCTCGACTTTCAAGCCGAGGATCGACTCACACCACGGTGGCACTGGACAGCCTGTGGAAGCCTGTGGGAAAGCCTCGTGGAAGCCCGTAAAGCCTCGTGGAAAGCTCGAGGGAAAGCCACAGATCCCTTGATCCACACGAAGGGAAGCACGACACTGCTGCTACAGCTCGGGAGGAAAGCGCACGTGCATGCCCCACTCGAGACGAGGACTGACTCCCCTGGGGAGACTCCAGAATACCCCAAGATCCATGTCAGCACTGGAGAGGAATCCTCAGTTCCGGCACTGACTCCACACAAGGTCTTAGGCCCAGCATCGACGGAGAGGAATCCGAGAGGCCCCGAGCAACTCGCATGGGGACTGGCCTTTCCTGAGGCCACCAGAGCGGGTCCCTGAGGTCCCCGTCGTAAGTCGAGAGCACCTGCCGCAACTCGAGAAAATCCAGGAGGTTTCCCTCCAGGCGAGATGAGGCCCATTTCCGCTGAGGCGTCTCGAGGCTAATCAATCTAACATCTGAACTTCCAAAGGGTCCTTCACACCCTTGCTGCAACTCAAGAAGTTCCCCGACATACCCGTCTCCACTCGAGAGGAAGCACGAGAGTCACGCCCACATCCAGAGGAGCCCCGTTTCCGTCCTTAGCTCGATAGGAGGAACCTTTCCTGCGTGGTCGGGAAAGAATTCCCGGCATTCCCGTCGCATCTCAAGAGGAGGCGCTCTCCACAGGAAAGGCAGAGGAACTCCAGGTCGTGCCACCATTCCAGAGTCCCCAGATGTCTCTGTCCATTCCAGGGAAACCTGTTTCCCTGCACTACCTCGACTTTCAAGCCAAGGATCGACTCACACCACGGTGGCACATGGACAGCCCTGTGGGAAAGCCTCGTGGGAAAGCCTCGTGGAAAGCCTCGGGAAAGCCTCGAGGGAAAGCCACAGATCCCTTGATCCACACGAAGGGAAGCACGACACTGCTGCTACAGCTCGGGAGGAAAGCGCACGTGCATGCCCCCACTCGAGACAAGGACTGACTCCCCTGGGGAGACTCCAGAAGTACCCAAGATCCATGTCAGCACTGGAGAGGAATCCTCAGGTTCCGGCACTGACTCCACACAAGGTCTTAGGCCCAGCATCGACGGGAGAGGAAATCCCGAGAGGCCCCCGAGCAACTCGCATGGGATGGCCTTTCCTGAGCCACCAGAGCGGGTCGCTGAGGTCCCCGTCGAAAGTCGAGAGCACCTGCCGCAACTCGAGAAATTCCAGGAGGTTCTCCCTCCAGGCGAGATGAGGCCCTTTCCGCTGAGGCGTCTCGAGGCTAATCAACCTAACCTCTGGAACTTCCAAAGGGTCCTTCACACCTTGCTGCAACTCAAGAATCCCCGACATACCTGTCTCCACTCGAGAGGAAGCACGAGAGTCCACCCACATCCAGAGGAGCCCGTTTCAGCCTCCTAGCTCGAGAGGAGGATCCTTTCCCTGCGTGGTCGGGAAAGAATTCCCGGCATTTCCGTCGCATTCAAGAGGAGGCGCTCTCCACAGGAAAGGCGAGAGGAACTCCAGGGTCGTGCCACCATTCCAGAGTCCCCAGATGTCTCAGTCCATTCCAGGGAAACCTGTTTTCCCTGCACTGTCTCGACTTTCAAGCCGAGGATCGACTCACACCACGGTGGCACGTGGACAGCCCTGTGGGAAAGCCTCGTGGGAAAGCCTCGTGGAAAGCCTCGGGAAAGCTCGAGGAAAGCCACAGATCCCTTGATCCACACGAAGGGAAGCACGACACTGCTGCTACAGCTCGGAGGAAAGCGCACGTGCATGCCCCACTCGAGACGAGGACTGACTCCCCTGGGAGACTCCAGAAGTACCCCAAGATCCATGTCAGCACTGGAGAGGAATCCTCAGGTTCCGGCACTGACTCCACACAAGGTCTTAGGCCCCAGCATCGACGGGAGAGGAATCCCGAGAGGCCCCTGAGCAACTCGCATGGGGACTGGCCTTTCCTGAGGCAACCAGAGCGGTCCCTGAGGTCCCGTCGTAAGTCGAGAGCACCTGCGCAACTCGAGAAAATCCAGGAGGTTCTCCCCTCCAGGCGAGATGAGGCCCATTTCCGCTGAGGCGTCTCGAGGCTAATCACACCTAACCTCTGAACTTCCAAAGGGTCCTTCACACCCTTGCTGCAACTCAAGAAGTTCCCCGACATACCCGTCTCCACTCGAGAGGAAGCACGAGAGTTCCACCCACATCCAGAGGAGCCCGATTCTGCCTCCTAGCTCGAGAGGAGGAATTCTTTCACTGCGTGGTCGGGAAAGAATTCCCGGCCTTCCCGCGCATCTCAAGAGGAGGCGCTCTCCACAGGAAAGGCGAGAGGAACTCCAGGGTCGTGCCACCATTCCAAGAGTCCCCCAGATGACTCAGTCCATTCCAGGGAAACCTGTTTTCCCTGCACTGTCTCGACTTTCAAGCCGAGATCGACTCACACCACGGTGGCACGTGGACAGCCCTGTGGGAAAGCCTCGTGGGAAAGCCTCGTGGAAAGCCCGAGGAAAGCCTCGAGGGAAAGCCACAGATCCCTTGATCCACACGAAGGGAAGCACGACACTGCTGCTACAGCTCGGAGGAAAGCGCACGTGCATGCCCCACTCGAGACGAGGACTGACTCCCCTGGGGAGACTCCAGAATACCCCAAGATCCATGTCAGCACTGGAGAGGAATCCTCAGGTTCCGGCACTGACTCCACACAAGGTCTTATGCCCCAGCATCGACGGGAGAGGAAACCGAGAGGCCCCGAGCAACTCGCATGGGACTGGCCTTTCCTGATGCAACCAGAGCGGTCCCTGTGGTCCCCGTCGTAAGTCGAGAGCACCTGTCGCAACTCGAGAAAATCCAGGAGGTTCTACCCTCCAGGCGAGATGAGGCTCATTTCCGCTGAGGTGTCTCGAGCTAATCACACCTAACCTCTGGAAATTCCAACGGTCCTTCACACCCTTGCTGCAACTCAAGAAGTTCCCCGACATACCCGTCTCCACTCGAGAGGAAGTACGCGAGTCCCGCCCACATCCAGAGGATCCCCATTTCCGCCTCCTAGCTCGAGAGGAGGGATCCTTTCCCTGCGTGGTCGGGAAACAATTCCCGCGTTCCCGTCCCATCTCAAGAGGAGGCGCTCTCCACAGGAAAGGCGAGAGGAACTCCAGGGTCGTGCCACCATTCCGAGAGTCCCCCAGATGTCTCAGTCCATTCCAAGGAAACCTGTTTTCCCTGCACTGCTCGACTTTCAAGCCGAGGATCGACACACACCACGGTGGCACGCAGGACAGCCCTGTGGGAAAGCCTCATGGGAAAGCCTGGTGGGAAATCCTCATGGGAAAGCCTCGAGGGAAAGCCACAGATCCATGATCCACGCGAAGGGAAGCATGACACTACTGCTACAGCTCGGAGGAAAGCGCACGTGCATGCCCCACCGAGACGAGGACTGACTCCCCTGGGGAGACTCCAGAAGTACCCCAAGATCCATGTCAGCACTGGAGAGGAATCCTCAGATTCCGGCACGACTCCACACAAGTCTTATGCCCAGCATCGAAGGGAGAGGAATCCGAGAGGCCCCGAGCAACTCGCATGGGGACTGGCCTTTCTGAGCCTCGAGAGCGGTCCTGTGGTCCCCGTCGTAAGTCGAGAGCACCTGCCGCAACTCGAGAAATCCAGGAGGTTCTCCTCTCCAGGCGAGATGAGGCCCATTTCCGCTGAGGCGTCTCGAGGCTAATCATATCTAACATCTGGAACTTCCAAGGGTCCTTCACACCCTGCTGCAACTCAAGAAGTTCCCCGACATACCGTCTCCACTCGAGAGGAAGCACGAGAGTCACGCCACATCCAGAGGAGCCCCGTTTCCGCTCCTAGCTCGAAGGAGGACCTTTCATGCGTGGTCGGGAAAGAATTCCCGGCTTCCGTCGCATCTCAAGAGGAGGGCTCTCCACAGGAAAGGCGAAGAAACTCCAGGGTCGTGCCACCATTCGAGAGTCCCCCAGATGTCTCAGTCCATTCCAGGAAACCTGTTTCCCTGCACTACCTCGACTTTCAAGCCAAGGATCGACTCACACCACGGTGGCACATGGGACAGCCCGTGGGAAAGCCTCGTGGGAAAGCCTCCGTGGGAAAGCCTCGTGGGAAAGCCTCGAGGGAAAGCCACAGATCCCTTGATCCACACGAAGGGAAGCACGACACTGCTGCTACAGCTCGGGAGGAAAGCGCACGTGCAGCATGCCCCACTCGAGACGAGGACTGACTCCCCTGGGGAGACTCCAGAAGTACCCCAAGATCCATGTCAGCACTGGAGAGGAATCCTCAGGTTCGGCACTGGACTCCACACAAGGTCTTAGGCCCCAGCATCGACGGGAGAGGAATCCCCCAAGAGGCCCCTGAGCAACTCGCATGGGGACTGGCCTTTCCTGAGGCAACCAGAGCGGGCTCCCTGAGGTCCCCGTCGTAAGTCGAGAGCACCTGCCAGCAACTCGAGAAATCCAGAGACTTCTCCCC
>NW_017191864.1:0-10578 GCF_001704415.2 Capra hircus
GAAAAGATGCTGGATTCTTGGCTTATGGAGGAGACGAATTCAATCCAGGGCCCAAGACGAGGCTTGATTGCTCAGAGCTTTTGTGCAATAGAGTTTTATTAAAGGATAAAGGAGATAGAGAAAGCTTCTGACAGAGACATCACAAGGGGCAGAAAGCGTACCCCCTTGCTAGTGTTAGTAATGGAGTTATATACTCTCCAATAAGTTATGACAACGAACAAAAGAATGTCTGGAGGTTGTAAAGACTCACTAGACCTACTCCATAATTGACATTTTAAGATAACAGGATTAGCCAGAAGGTTTTTTCCAGAGACCATCCTCAAGAAGGATGCATGATTGTTATATAATCCTAAGGAATGTAGAGGGAAAAACAGTTTGTGCTTTCTTCCTCCTTGAGAATTCTAGAGCCCTCTCTCCTTGGGACCCTTGAACTTCTTATAAACCTGCCTTGGCAATGACTCTCTCAGAAACATGATTGAACAGCCGTTTGGAGCTTCCTTTGACTTTCCCTGGGAGGGAGGGAGCCCTCCCTGAGCACAGGGCCTCAGGGGCCATGGCCAATGAAAAATAATCTCCCAGCAAGTGCTTTTCAGCCCTGTGTGACTCTCAGCCCACAGGAGGCTGAGAAAACTCTCTTCCTTGGAGGAGGGAAAGGCAGCCAAGAGTGTGTTTTCAGGCCTGTATCTTGCAGCAAGTGTTTGGCTTGTTAGACGTAAGACCTGCAGGCCTGTTCCAACAGACTCAATGCCAGAATCAGGGCCTTGTGTCTCCCTGCAGTTTCCTGGCCTTGCAAACACATTCCTAGGTGAGAGCAGTCCTGCCCATGGGGAAGCAGGCTGCGGGAGTGTGTCTGAGGGGCCAGGTGTCATGCTGGGGTCACCTGGTCGAGGGCACCTTGCACCTCCAATGGACCCCAGGCAAGGAGTTGCAGGCCACCACCTTGCCTCTGAAATCCCAAAATGGGGAGCAAAGCTCGCTCTGTCAGAGGGAAGAAAACAGCAACAGGATGGATTTTCAAGCAGTTGCTAGGCTGTACTGCGTTAGGGCTCCAAGGAAGGAAAATGCAAATTTTAGCCCCTACGACTGGTATCCAGGTGGGCTCCCAGGATGATTTCCCCGCAGGATCCAAGAACGTTCCAGACAGACCTGGGCTCACTAGCTCCCTCCTGCAGAGGAAACATGATAGAACAGCTGTTTGGAGGTTGCTTTGACTTCCCCTGGGAGGGTAGGATCCCTCCCTGGTGCAGGGCCTCAGGGCCATTGCCGCTGAGAAATGTCCTCTAAGCCAGACCTTTCCAGCCTTGTATGACTCAGCACGGAGGAGACTGGAAGAGCTCTCTTCCTTGGAGGAAGGAAAGGCAGCCCCAGAGAGTGTGTTTTCACACCTGTATCTTGCAGCAAGTGTTTGGCGTCTCAGACGTCAGACCTCCAGGCCTGCTCCAACGGCCTCAGTTCCAGAGTCAGGGCCGTGTGTCTCCCTGCATTTTCTGAGCCTTGGGAACACATTCCTAGGTCAGAACAGTCCTGCCCATGGGGAAGGAGGCTGCGGGAGTGTGTCTGAGGGGGTCGGGTGCCATGCTGGGGTCCAATAGACTTGGTACCTCCAATAGACCCCAGGACAACAGCGGTGGGGCTCCCCCTAGCTTCCGAAATGCCAAAGCGAGAAGCAAAGCTAGCTCTATCAGAAGGAAGGAAAGAGCAATCGGATGGATGTTCAGGCTGTTGCTGGGCCGCACCACTTCAGGGTCCCCCCGAGAGGAACAGGCGCCCTGTGGCCCCTAGGTCCGATATGCAGGTTAACACACAGGGTGTGTCCCCGTAGGAGACAAGAATTTTCCTGACAGACCTAGGCTCACTAGAGCTCTCCTACAGGGCAAAAGGGGTAGAACAGACTGTGGATGTGACTCTGCCTTTCCAGCGAGCATGGGGCCCTCCCTACGGCCCCGGGCTCCAAGGAAAATTGTCCCTGAAAAATGACCTCCAAGAAGCGCTTTTCCAGCAGGCTGGGATGCAGAGTTCACAGGATGCGGGGAAAGTGATCGTCCTTCAGGGAAGAAGAGGCAGCCACCCAGTGTGTGTTTGCAAGCCTGTATTTGGAAGAAACTGGTTAGCTTCTTCAAGGGGAGACCTCCAGGTCTGCTCAGAGGACCGAAATTCCAGAGGCAGCACCATGCATCTCCCCTGTCCTTTCTGAGCCTTGGAAAGACATTCCTAGCTTATAGCAGTATTGCTCATGAAGAAGCAGGATGCAGGAATGTGTCAGACATGACTGGGTGCCTTCCTGGGTTCAGCTCCGTGAGGGGCCTTTCCACTCAAAGTAGGTCCCATGCTTCCTTGGGGAGGAAGTGGGGCCCGCTTGCCTCCAAATTGCCAAAGACTGGAACAAAGCTAGTTCTATCAGAGGTAAGAAAAGAGCAATTGGATGGATGTGGAAGCTGTTGCTGGGCCGCACTGCTTCAGGCCCCCACCCTCCGCCCCGAGAGAAACAGGCGCCCTGTGGCCCCTAGGTCCTGGATGCAGTTTCACACATAGAATGTGTCCCCATAGGAGCCAAGAATTTTCCTGACAGACCTAGGCTCACTAGAGCTCTCCTACAGAGCAAAGGGGATGGGACAGATGTGTGGCTGTGGCTCTGCCTTTCTCTGGGAGTGTGGAGCCGCTCCCTATGGCCCCGGGCTCCAGGGGAAATTGCCCCTGAATAATGACCTCCAAGAAGCGCTTTTCCAACTGGCTGAGACGTGGAGTTCTCAGGATGCAGGGAAAGCGAGTGTCCTTCGGGGAAGCAAAGGCAGTCACCTGTTATCATGACTTACTAGAATAGTAGGTACCTTCTCCGGTTGGGCAGAGGCCTTCCCTACCTGATCTGAAAAAGAAAATGAAGTAGCTCGCTGATTTGAGAAATAATTCCCAGACTTGGGTTTCCAACCAGTATAGAATCCGACAATGGCCCTGTCTTTGTAGCCGCGTTAATTAACAGGTATGTGAAGCTCTAAATATCAGTGGAAATTACATACAGCATATAGGCCCCAGTGTTCTGGAATGGTGGAAAGAAACAACCAAACTCTTGAAGAGACACTTTCAAAATGGATCATAGAGACTGACTGTACATGGATGGGCTTGCTTCCGGCAGACTTACTCATATTACGGGTTACCGCACGTTCCCATAGTTGTTGTCCTTATGAAATTTTCTATGGGAGACCCCCTCCCACAGTGAGGCAGGTGTTAGCAGATTTGCCACAAGTAAGGGGGTGGGATTTCACAGCAGATGGAACAATTAGGTAAGGTAATAAATCAGGTAACTAAGTTTGTATAAAAAAGAATATCATTCCCCCTTGAGGAAGAGATTCATGAATTTGTGCTCAGTGATCAGGTGTGGCTCAATGACTGGAAACACAATTCCTTGGCCTGACATCGGAAAGGTCCTTATACTGTTGTCTTAGCCACAATTCTGAAAGAGATGGGAATACCAGACCACCTAACCTGCCTCTTGAGAAATCTGGATGAAGGTCAGGAAGCAACAGTTAGAGCAGGACATGGAACAACAGACTGGTTCCAAAAAGGAAAAGGAGTATGTCAAGGCTGTATATTGTCACCCTGTTTATTTAACTTATATGCAGAGTACATCATGAAAAATGCTGGGATGGAAGATACATGAGCTGGAATCAAGATTGCCGGTAGAAATATCAATCAACTTAGATATGCAGATGACACCACCATTATGGCAGAATGTGAAGAGGAACGGGTATGTCGGGGAACTTCTTGAGTTGCAGCAAGGGTGTGAAGGACCCTTTGGAAGTTCCAGAGGTTAGGTGTGGTTAGTCTCGAGATGCCTCAGCGGAAATGGGCCTCATGTCGCCTGGAATGGAGAGGCTCCTGGATATTCCCGAGTTTCAGCAGGTGCTCTCGAGTTACGACGGGGACTTCAGGGACCCGCTCTGGCGGCCGCAGGAAAGGCCAGTCATCATGCGTGTTGCTAGGGGGCCTCTCGTGATTCCCTCTCCCGTCGATGCCGGGGCCTAAGACCTTTGTGTGGAGTCCGGGGCCGGAACCTGAGGATTCCTCTCCAGTGCTGACATGGATTTTGGGGGTACTTCTGGAGTCTCCACAAGGGAGTGAGGCCTCGTCTCGAGTGGGGGCATCAGCGTGCCCTTTCTTCCCATGCTGTAGCAGCAGTGTCACGCTTCCCCTTGCATGGACCAAGGGATCTGTGGCTTTCCCTCGAGTCTTTCCCACGAGGCTTTCCCACAGGGCCTGTCCCACGTGCCACGGTGGTGTGAGTCGATCCTCGGCGTGAAAGCCGAGGCAGTGAAGGGAAAACAGGTTCCTGTGGAATGGACTGAGACGTCTGGGGGAGTCTCGAAATGGTGGCACTACCCTGAAGTTCCTCTCGCCTTTCCTGGTGGAGAGCACCTCCTCTTGAGATGCGAAGGGAACGCCGGGAATTCTTTCCGGAAGAAGCAGGGAAAGGATCCCTCATCTCGAGCTACGAGGCAGAAACGGGGGCTCCTCTGGATGTGGGAGGGACCCTCGTGCTTCCTCTCGAGTGGAGACTGGTATGTCGGGGAAGTTCTTGAGTTGCAGGAAGGGTGTGACGGACCCTTTGGAAGTTCCAGAGGTTAAGGTGTGATTAGCCTCGAGACGCCTCAGTGCAAATGGGCCTCATCTCGCCTGGAGGGGAGAACCTCGTGGATTTTCTCGAGTTGTGGCAGGTGCTCTCGACTTGTGACAGGGACCTCAGGGACCCGCCTCTGGTGGCCTCATGATAGGCCAGTCCCCATGCGACTTACTAGGGGACCTCACGGGATTCCGCTCTCTTCGATGCCGGGACCTGAGTCCTTGTGTGGAGTCGGGGCCGGATCCTGAGGATTCCTCTCCAGTGCTGACATGGATCTTGGGGTACTTCTGGAGTCTCCCCATGGGAATCAGTCCTAGTCTCGAATGGGGCATGTACGTGCGCTTTCCTCCCGAGCTGTAGCAGCACTGTCATGCTTCCGATCGGGTGGATCAATGGATCTGTGGCTTTCCCTCGAGGCTTTCCCTCGAGGCTTTCCCACAGGGGTGTCCACGTGCCACCGTGTTGTGAGTCGATCCTCGGCATTGAAAGTCGAGGCAGTGCAGGGAAAACAGGTTCCTCTGGAATGGACTAACACATCTGGGCGACTCTTGAAATGGTGGCTGAATCCTGGAGTTCCTCTCGCCTTTCCTGTTGAAAGTACCTCCTCTTGAGATGCGATGGAAACGCCGGGAATTCTTTCCCGACGAAGCATGGAAAGGATCCCTCATCTCGAGCTATGAGGCGGAAACGGGGCTCTTCTGGATGTGGGCCGGGAACCTCGTGCTTCCTCTCGAGTGGAGACGGGTATGTCTGGGAACTACTTGAGTTGCAGCAAGGGTGTGAAGGCCCCTTTCGAAGTTCATGAGGTTAGGTGTGATTAGCCTCGAAGGCCTCAGCGGAAATGGGCCTCATTTCGCCTGGAGGGGAGAACCTCCTGGATTTTCTAGTGTTGCGACAGGTGCCTCTCGAGTTTCGACGGGGACCTCAAGGACTCGCTCTGGTGGCCTTAGGTAAGGCCAGTCTCCATTCGAGTTGCTAGGGGCACTCGGATTTCTCCCCAGTCCATGCCGAGCCTCAGACCTTGTGTGGACTCGGGGCTGAAACCTGAAGATTCCTCTCCAGTGCTGTCATGGATCTTGGGGTTCTTCTGGAATCTCCACAGTGGACTCAGTCCTCCTCTCGAGTGGGGACATGCACGTCCGCTTTACTCCCGTGCTGTATCAGCAGTGTCAGGATTCCCATCGCCTTACTAAAGGGATCCGTGACTTTTCCTTGAGGCTTTCCCACGAGGTTTTCCCACAGTGCTGTCACCTGTGACACCGTTTTTGATTCGATACTCGGTGTGAAATTCGAAGCAGTGCAGGGAAATCAGGTCCTCCGAGTGGACTGAGACATTTGGGGGACTTTTGCAATGGGGGCACGAACCCTGTAGTTCCTCTCGACTTTCTCATTGAGACCGGCCTCCTCTTAATATGCGACGTGAACGCCAGGAATCCTTTCCCGACGAAGCAGGGAAAGGATCTCTCATCTCCAATTAAGAGGTGGAAATGAGGCTCCTCTTGTGGTTTGCTGGACCCTCTTTCTTTCTCTCGAGTGGAGATCGGATTGCTGGGAAAGTTCCTGAGTTGCAGCAAAAATGTGAAGTACCATTTCGAAGTTCCAGAGGGAATGTGCGTTTTGCCAGGATATGCCTCAGCATAAAAGGGCCTCATCTCTCCTGCACCGCTTCCATCAGGTTTGGCTCAGGCGCTGCTTCCCCTGAGCTGAGGCTGTGGGCGGGAGCCCAGAGATGCAGGGCCAGGCCCAAACCACCTGTGCACTTCTCTGATGGAAGGAGAGCACTCCCCAACCCACGTTTTTTCAGGCACACTGGCCAGGCGCCTACGGAGTCAGCCTCCGGGTGTGGGGGGCTACAGACCCCATCCACAGCCCCAGGGAGCCTGGTGCTCCTAGTACAGCGGTGAGTTGGGCGGCCAAACAAAGCTGGAGGAGCCCTGCAGTTTCACTTCCCATCCCTCTGACAGAGCTCTCACTGCTAGAGCTCTCTGCAGGATTGGAACCCACTGGCCCCTAACTCTTCCACAAGGACATCTGGGGCCTAGGTTCAAAGGAAGGAAGGAGCAGAGCTGAGGTCCAGGAAGGCACCATTGGAGTCTCCCAGCCTCGTGCAGCCTGCTCCTTCCTGGGCAGGAAGCCTAGCAGTGAGGCAAGTCTGGGCAAGGCCTCGCCCCAGGCAGAGCAGCCTCGCGCCAGGAACACTGCCAGATCAGGCCACTGAGCAGAGCTTGAGCTCTGCCTTACTGGAGGCACACAGGGCTCCACCCACCAGGGCTTGCAACCGCACGTGGCTGGCTGCCTCATTTTCCCCCGAGGGAGGCTCGGTTCCCCGCATTCTCTGCACTCAGCTTCCAGGCGGGGGGATGGGGGGCCGCAACTCCATCAGGTTTTGGCTCAGGGTTTGCTTCCCCTGAGCTGGGGCTTTGGGCAGGAGCCCAGACACGCTGCAGCAGCCCCAAAAACACCTGCAACATCTCCACTTGGGAGGAGAACGCTAGAGAACCTACGTCACTCAGGCACCTGCATGGAGCCCACAGAGTGAGTCTCCAGGTTGGGGGCTGCAGATGCCAGCCAGGGCCTTCATGCCTGGTGCTCTCCGAGGGGACTCAGTCTGGGCGGCCAAGCACACCTGAAGCGCTGCAGTTGCCCTTTCCCTTCCCTCTGACAGAGCTCTCATTGCTGGAGCCCTTGGCTGTGTGCAAGCCACCGGCCCCTGAGACCTCCCCAAGGACGCCTGGGGCCTAGGTGCAAAGGCAAGGCAGGAGCGGAGCTGAGGCCAGGAAGGCGCCAGTGCATCTCCCAGCCTCGCGCAGCCTGCTCCTTCCTGTGCAGGAAGCCTAGCAGCGAGGCAAGTCTGGGCAAGCCTCTCCCAGGACAGAGCAACCTCGAGCCAGGAACTCTGCCAGATCGGGCCTCTGAGCAGAACTGGAGCTCTGCCGTACTGGAGGTGCACTCGGCTCCAGCCAAGCAGGGCTTTAGCCGTACGCAGCTGGGCTGCCTCTCCTTTGCCGAGGAGGCTTGCTTCCCCGCATGCTGTTCACTCGGCCTCCAGGCTGGGGCGCTCTGCGCCTCCTGCAGGTCTTGCCTCAGGGGCTGCTTCCCCTGAGCTGGGGCTGTGGGCGGAAGCCCAGACATGAAGGGGCAGGCCCCAACCAGCTGCACACGTCTCGGCTGGGAGGAGAGCGCTAAGGAACCTTCCAGTGTGAGGCAGCTGCTGGGCGCCCACGAGGTCAGACTCCGGGTGTGCGGGGCTGCAGACCCAGGCAGGGGCCCTGGGGGCCTGGTGCACTCCGTGCGGCGCTGAGCCTGGGTGGACAAGCAACCGCTGGAGGAGCCCTGCACTTGCCCTTCCCTTCCCTCTGACAGAGCTGTCCCTGCTGGAGCCCTTGGCAGTGTGCAAGCCACCGGCCCCTAACCCCTCCCAAGGACACCAGGGCCTACGTGCAAAGGCAAGGTAGGAGTGGAGCTGAGGCCAGGATGGTGACAGTGGCGACTCCCAGCCTCCCGCAGCATGCTCCTTCCTGGGCAGGAAGCCTAGCACCGAGACAAGTCTGGTCAACGCTCGCCCGGGGCAGAGCAGCCTGGCGCCAGCAACTCTGCCAGATCGGGCCTCTGAGCAGAGCTAGAGCTCTGCCGTAGTGGAGACGCAGTCAGCTCCGTCCAAGCAAGGCTTTAGCCGCACGGGGCTGGGATGCCTCTTCTTCCTCCGAGGAGGCTCGCTTCCATGCATGCTGTTCACTGGGCTACCAGGCGGGGCGCTCTGGGCTTCCTGCAGGTCTTCGATCAGGGGCTTCTTCCCGAGCTGCGGCTATGGGGGGGAACACAGAATGCAAGGGCAGGCGGCAACCAGCTGCACACGACTTTGCTGGGTAGGAGAGCGCTAGGGAAGCTAGGTGTGTGAGGCAGCTGCTGGGCGCCCACGGAGTCAGCCTCGGGGTGTGCAGGGCTGCAGAATCCAGCCAGGGGCCCTGGGAGCCTGGTGCTCTCCGTGAGGCTCCAAGCAACCGCTGGAGGAGCCCTGCAGTGGCCCTTCCCTCTGACAGAGCTCTCACTGCTGTAGCCCTTGGCAGTGTGCAACCCACCAGCCCCCAAGCCCTCCACAAGGACGCCTTGCACCTAAGTGCAAAGGCAAGGCAGGAGCGGTGCTGAGGTCAGGAAGGCGCCAGTGGCGTCTCTCAGGCTCGCGCAGCCTGCTCCTTCCTGGGAGCCTAAAAGCAAGGCAAGTCTGGGCAAGGCTCGCCCCAGGCGAGCAGCCTCGCGCCGGGGAACTCTGCCAGATCGGGGCTCTGAGCAGAGCTAGAGCTCTGCCGTACTGGAGGGGCACTTGGCTTCGTGCAAGCAGGGCTTTCAACTTGATGGGGCTGGGCTGCCTCCTCTTCCCCGAGGAGGCTCGCTTCCCCGATGGCTGTGCACTCGCCTATCAGGTGGGGGCGCAGGGCTCCTCCAGCAGGTCTTGCCTCAGGGGCTGCTTCCCCTGAGTTGGGGCTGTAGGCGGGAATCCAGACACGCAGGATCAGGCCCCAACCACCTGCACATGTCTCTGCTGGGGAGGAGAGTGCTAGGGAACCTACGTCTGTCATACACTTTCTGGGCGCCCAAAGAATCAGCCTCCGTGTGTGCGGGGCTGAAGACCCCAGCCAGGGGCCCTGGGAGCCTGGTGCTCTTGGTGCGGTGCTGATTCTGGGCAGCCAAGCAACCGCTGGAGGAGCCCTGCAGTTGCCCTTCCCTTCCCTCTGACAGAGCTCTCACTGCTGAAGCCCTTGGCAGTGTGAAACCCACCAACCCCTAAGGCCCTCCCAACGACGCCTGTCACCTATGTGCAAAGGCAAGGCAGGATTGGAGCTGAGGCAAGGAAGGCGCCAGTGGCGTCTCCCAGGCTCCTGCTGCCTGCTCCTTCCTAGGGAGGCAGCCTAAAATCAAGGCAAGTCTGGGCAAGGCTAGCCCCCAGCAGAGCAGCCTCGCGCCAGGAACTCTGCCAGATCGGGGCTCTGAGCAGAGCTAGAGCTGTGCCGTACTGGAGGCGCACTTAGCTCCCTGCAAGCAGGGCTTACGCTTGACGGGGCTGGGCTGCCTATTCTTCCCCCGAGGAGGCTCGCTTCCCTGCTGGCTGTGCACTCGCCTATCAGGCGGGGCGCGCAGGCTCCTCCAGCAGGTCTTGCCTCAGGGCTGCTTCCCCTGAGTTGGGCTGTGGCAGGAACCCAGACACGCAGGATCAGGCCCCAAACACCTGCACATGTCTCTGCTGGAAGGAGAGTGCTAGGAACCTACGTCTGTCATACACTTTCTGGGCGCCCACGGAATCAGCCTCCGGGTGTCCGGACAGAAGACCCCAGCCAGGGGCCCTGGGAGCCTGGTGCTCTCCATGTGGCGCTGAATCTCGGTGGCCAAGCAACCGCTGGAGGAGCCCTGCAGTTGCCCTTCCCTTCCCTCTGACAGAGTCTCTCACTGCTGGAGCCCTTGGCAGTGTGCAACCCACCAGCCCTAAGCCCTCCCCAACGACGCCTGGCACCTATGTGCAAAGGCAAGGCAGGATTGGAGCTGAGGCAAAGAAGCCACCAGTGCGTCTCCCAGGCTCGCTCAGACAGTTCCTTCCTGGGGAGGTAGCCTAAAGCAAGGCAAGACTGGGCAAGGCGAGCCCCGGCCGAGCAGCCTCGCGCCAGAAACTCTGCAGATCGGGCTCTGAGCAGAGCTAGAGCTCTGCCGTACTGGAGGCCCACTTAGCTCCGTGTAAGCAGGGCTTTCCTCTTGACTGGGCTCGGCTGCCTCCTCTTCTCCCGAGGAGGCTCACTACACTGCTGGCTGTGCTCTCGCCTATCCGGCGGGCGCGGCAGGGCTCCTCCAGCAGGTCTTGCCTCAGGGGCTGCTTCCCCTGAGTTGGGCTGAGGGCGGGAACCCAGACACGCAGGATAAGGCCCAACCACCTGCACATGTCTCTACTGGGGAGGAGGAGTGCTAGGGAACCTACG
>NW_017191865.1:0-10577 GCF_001704415.2 Capra hircus
CTAGAAAGTCAAGGCAGTGCAGGAAAAGGTTCCCTGGAATGGAAGACATCGTTTGCTGGTGGCACGATTGATTCCTCTCGCCTTTGCTTGCTGTGGAGAGCGCCTCATCTTGAGATGCGACGGGAATGCCGGGAATTCATTCCCAACCACACAGGGAAAGGATCCCTCTCTCGAGCTAGGAGGCGGACACGGAGCTCCTCTGGATGTGAGCGGAGCTCTTGTGCTTCCTCTCAAGTGGAGACGGGTATGTCGTGGAAATTCTTGAGTTGCAGCAAGGGTGTGAAGGACCCTTTGGAAGTTCCAGAAGTTAGGTGTGATTAGCCTCCTGACGCCTCCGCGGAAATGGGCCTCATCTCACCTGGAGGAGAAAACTCCTGGATATTCTTGAGTTGCGGCAGGTGCTCACGACTTACGACGGGGACCTCAGGGACCCGCTCTGGTGGCCTCAGGAAAAGCCAGTCCCCATGCGAGTACTCCGGGCCCTCTCGGGATTCCTTCCCCGTCGATGCCACGGCCTAAGACCTTGTGTGGATTCGGTGTCGGAACCTGAGGATTCCTCTCCAGTGCTGACATGGACCTTGGGTACTTCTGGAGTCTCCCCAGGGGAGCCAGTAGTCGTCTCGAGTAGGGGCATGCACCTGCGCTTTCTCCCCGAGCTGTAGCAGCAGTGTCACGCTTCCCGTCGAGTGGATCAAGGGATCTGTGGCTTTCCCTCGAGGCTTTCCCACGAGGCTTTCACACAGGGCTGTCCCACCTGCCTCCGTGGTGTGAGTCGATCCTCGGCTTGAAATTCGAGGCAGCGCAGGGAAAAAACAGGTTTCCCTGGAATGGACTGAGATATCTGGGGGACTCAGGGAATGGTGGCACGACCCTGGAGTTCCCTCTCGCCTTTCCTGTGGAGAGCGCCTCCCTTGAGATGCAACGCGAACGCCGGGAAGTCTTTCCCGACCCTGCAGGGAAAGGATCCCACCTCTCGAGCTAGGAGGCGGTAACGGGGCTCCTCTGGATGTGGGCGGGACGCTCGTGCTTCCTCTCGAGTGGAGACTGGTATATCCGGGAACTTGTTGAGTTGCAGGCAGGGTGTGTAGGACCCTTTGGAAGTTCCAGAGGGTAGGTGTGATTAGCCTCGAGACGACTCAGCAGAAAGGAGCCTCACCTCGTCTGGAGGAGAGAACCTCCTGGATTTTCTCGTGTTGCTGCAGGTGCTCTCGACATATGACAGGTATCTCAGGGACCCGCTCTGGTGGCCTCAGGAAAGGCCAGTCCACATGCGCGTTGCTCGGGGGCCTCTCGGGATGCCTCTCCCATCGATGCCGGGACCTAAGACCTTGTGTGGAGTCGGTGCCTGAACCTGAGGATTCCTCTCCAGTGCTGACATGGATCTTGGGTTACTTCTGGAGTCTCCCCAGGGGAGTCAGTCCTCCTCTCGAGTTGGGGCATGCACGTGCGCTTTCCTCCAGAGCTGTAGCAACAGTGTCACGCTTCCCTTCGCGTGGATCAAGGATCTCTGGCTTTCCCACGAGGCTTTCCCACGAGGCTTTCCACGAGGCTTTCCCACAGGGTTGACCCACGTGTCACCGTTGTGTGAGTCTATCCTCGGCTTGAAAGTCGAGGCAGTGCAGGGAAAAACATGTTTCCCTGGAATGGACTGAGACATCTGGGGGACTCTGGGAATTGTGGCACGACCCTGGAGTTCCTCTCGCCTTTCCTGTGGAGACCGCCTCCTCTTGAGATGCGAGGGAATGCCGGGAATACTTTCCCGACCACGCAGTGAAAGGATCCCTACTCTCGAGCCATGAGGCGGCAACGAGGCTCCTCTGGATTTGGCGGGACTCTCGTGCTTCCTCTCAAGTGGAGACGGGTATGTCAGGGAACTTCTGAGTTGCAGCAAGGTGTGAAGGACCCTTTGGAAGTTCCAGAGGTTAGGTGTGATTAGCCTGGGGACGCCTCAGAGGAAATGGGCCTCATCTCGCCTGGAGGGGAGAACCTCCTGCATTTTCTCGAGTTGGTGCAGGTGTTCTCGCGTTACGACGGGGACATCAGGGACCCGCTCTGGTGGCCTCAGGAAAGGCCAGTCCCCATGCGACTTGCTCGGGGGCCTCTCGGGATTCCTCTCCCTTCGATGCCGTGCCCTAAGACCTTGTTTGGAGTCGGTGCCGGAACCTGAGGATTCCTCTCCAGTGCTGACATGGATCCTTGGGTACTTCTGGAATCTCCCCAGGGGAGTCAGTCCACGTCTCGAGTGGGGGCATGCACGTGCGCTCTCCTCCCGAGCTGTAGCAGCAGTGTCACCCTTCCCTTTGCGTGGATCAAGGGATCTGTGGCTTTTCCTCGAGGCTTTTCCCACGAGGCTTTCCCACGAGGCTTTCCCA
The DNA here is from genome assembly GCF_001704415.2 of Capra hircus. Lineage (NCBI taxonomy): Eukaryota > Metazoa > Chordata > Mammalia > Artiodactyla > Bovidae > Capra > Capra hircus. The sequence continues at coordinate 2,373 of NW_017191865.1, forward strand.
CAGGGCTGTCCCACGTGCCACCGTGGTGTGAGTCGATCCTAGGCTTGAAAGTCGAGGCAGTGCAGGGAAAACAGGATTCCCTGGAATGGACTGAGACATCTGGGGGACTCTGGAAATGGTGGCACGACCCTGGAGTTCCTCTCGCCTTTCCTGTGGACAGCGCCTCCTCTTGAGATGCTCGAAACGCCGGGAATTCTTTCCCGACCACGCAGGAAAAGGATCCCTCCTCTCGAACTTGGAGGCGGAAACGGGGCTCTTCTGGATGTGGCCGGGACTCTCTTGCTTCCTCTCGAGTGGAGGCGGGTATGTTGGGGAACTTCTTGAGTTGCAGCAAGGATGTGAAGGATCCTTTGGAATTCCAGAGGTTAGGTGTGTTTAGAGTCGAGATGCCTTAGCGGAAATGGGCCTCACCTCCCTGGAGGGAGAATCTCCTGGATTTTTTCGAGTCGCGGTACGTGCTCTCGTCTTACGACGGGGACCACTGGGACCCGCTCTGGTGGCCTCAGAAAAGGCCAGTCCCCATGCGAGTTGCTCGGGGGCCTCTCGGGATTCCTCTCCCGTCGATGCAGGGCCTAAGACCTTGTGTGGAGTCGGTGCCTGCCAGGGTCCAGCCCCGATTGATCCTGGGAATTCGAAGGGTGGACGGCGTTGGCGTGGATAGAATTGTTTTTTTATTAATGTAAGATTAGATTAAGAAACTATAGTGTAATAAGAAGATTAAGTGGAGGAAGAGGGCTGAATAGCTTGGTTTACGCGGAAGGCCAATAAAATTCCAGACAAGGAATTTGCACCATCTACCTTGGGCCACGGCGCCCGCTTGAATATCTAAGGGTGCCTCGCCTTAAGCTCCCTTTCGTGCGGGTCTTAACAGCTGGGGCAAGTAAGTAGACCTGGCGAGCCTCCGCGCCCCAGATGGAGATTCAGCCTGAAGTTAAAGTAAAGAGCAGAGAGAGGAAAGGGGAGAGAAGAAGAAAGAGAGAGAGACATGGGGGGGAGCCAGAGTCCCAAGAAACCAGGCCGAGAGACTAGTTCGAGAAACTGGTCCGAGAACCTGGCCCCCATCCTTTATTGTTCAGAAGGCCTTTTATACTTTTGATAAAACACGGAGATCAATGGGTAACACAAAATTATGTAGCGTTCGCAACCCAGATTCTTTCTGTATATCATTTTGTATACAAAAGGTCTCAGGTGATTTACATTATCTTTTGGCCAAGAGGCTGGTTAACACTTTTTGGCTCTCTTCCTTAATGAATGTTAATTTTGTTTCCCCTGAAGTGTTTTTTTTTTTTTTTTTTTAATCTGCATCTCCTTAAAGCATTAAAGTTACATCTCTATAGAACAAAGGTGCAGTGGGATATAACAAAGAAGGTACTTAACTCAAAGATCTAATGTTGCTAATACCAGGTCTACTACTTGTTTTTCTATATATCACCTATATTTAAAAATAAAGGATATGAAAATTTGGCAGCAAGCATTGACCCAAAAAATGAAACCTTTAATCAGTCCTATTCTAAAGATTTTGACTCCTCGGAAGCTCCTACATTCCTAGGATGTTTTAAGCTTCCTGTGCCTCCTGCGGTCAGGAGGCCTCAAACAATCACATGCGCAGCTGTACGAGTCCTGCAGGCAGGCTAGAAAGCCATCGGAGGGGTTTTTGGATTGAAACACTCTTTCAAATGCAGAAGACTAAAGCCCTGAATTGACTTTTTCCAGAAAATGTCAGAAGAGTGGAAAAGCAGAGCACAAAAGCCGGCAGATTTTTGTTGGGGTACGTGCTTAGGAATTTGCAGAGGGGTCCACGAAGTCTGAGCACGCCTTGCGTATGTCAGCTTCCTTCCTCATGACATTGTCACGGGCGGGATTCCTCACACTGGCTCCCAGGAGGTGCCGGAACCTGAGGATTCCTCTCCAGTGCTGACATGGATCTTGGGGTACTTCTGGAGTCTCCCCAGGGGAGTCAGTCCTCGTCTCGAATTGGGGCATGCACGTGCGATTTCCTCTCGAGCTGTAGCAGCAGTGTCACGCTTCCCTTCGCGTGGATCAAGGGATCTGTGGTTTCCCTCGAGGCTTTCCCACGAGGCTTTCCCAGGGCTGTCCCACGTGCCACTGTGGTGTGAGTCGATCCTCGGCTTGAAAGTCGAGGCAGTGCAGGGAATACAGGTTTCCCTGGAATGGACTGAGACATCTGGGGGACTCTGGGAATGGTGGCACGACCCTGGAGTTCCTCTTGCTTTTCCTTTGGAGAGCGCCTCCTCTTGAGATGCATTGGGAACGCCGGGAATTCTTTCCCGACCACCAGGGAAAGGATCAATCCTCTCGAGCTATGAGGCGGAAACAGGGCTCCTTTGGATGTGGGCGGGACTCTCGTGCTTCCTCTCGAGTGAGACGGGTATGTCGGGGAACTTCTTGAGTTGCAGCAAGGGTGTGAAGGACCCTTTGGAAGTTCCAGAGGTTAGGTGTGATTAGCCTCGAGACGCCTCAGCGGAAATGGGCCTCATCTCGCCTGGAGGGGAAAACCTCCTGGATTTTCTCGAGTTGCTGCAGGTGCTCTCGACTTACGACGGGGACCTCAGGGATCCGCTCTGGTGGCCTCAGGAAAGGCCAGTCCCCATGCGAGTTGCTCGGGTCCTCTCGGGATTCCACTCCCGTCGATGCCGGGCCTAAGGTCTTGTGTGGAGTTGGTGCTGGAACCTGAGGATTCCTCTCCAGTGCTGACATGGATCTTGGGGTACTTCTGGAGTCTCTCAGGGCAGTCAGTCCTCTACTCGAGTGTGGGCATGCACGTGAGCTTTCCTCCCGAGCTGTAGTAGCAGTGTCACGCTTCCCTTCGCGTGGATCAACGGATCTGTGGTTTTCCCTCGAGGCTTTCCCAAGAGCCTTTCCCACGAGGCTTTCCCACAGGGCTGTCCCACGTGCCACCATGGTGTGAGTCGATCCTCGGCTTGAAAGTGGAGGCAGTGCAGGGAAAACAGGTTTCCCTGGAATGGACTGGCACATTTGGTTGTCTCTGCGAATGGTGCCACGACCCTGGAGTTCCTCTCGCCTTTCCTGTGGAGAGCGCCTACTCTTCAGATGCGACGGGAACGTCGGGAATTCTTTCCCGACCACGCAGGGAAAGGATCCCTCCTCTCGAGCTTAAAGGAGGAAATGGGGCTCCTCTGGATGTGGGTGGGACTCTCGTGCTTCCGCTCGAGTGGAGACGGGTATGTCGGGGAACTTCTTGTGTTGCAGCAAGGGTGTGAAGGACCCTTTGGAAGTTCCAGAGGTTAGGTTTGATTAGCCTCGAGACGCCTCAGTGGAAATGAGCCTCATCTCGCCTGGAGGGGAGAACCTCCTGGATTTTCTCGAGTTGCGGCAGGTGCTCTGGACTTATGACGGGGACCTCAGGGACCCGCTCTGGTGGCCTCAGGAAAGGCCAGTCCGCATGCGAGTTGCTCGGGGGCCTCTCGGGATTCCTCTCCCGTCGATGCCGGAGCCTAAGGCTGCCGGGAGCCAGTGTGAGGAAGCCTGCCCGTGACAAGGTTATGAGGAAGGAAGCTGACATACGCAAGGCGTGCTCAGACTTCAGGGACCCCTCTGGAAATTTTTAAGCATGTACCCCAACAAAAATCTGCCGGTTTTTGTGCTCTGCTTTTTCACTCTTCTGACCTTTTCTGGAAAAAGTCAGTTCAGGGCGTTAGTCTTCTGCATTTGAAAGAGTGTTTCAATCCAAAAACCCTCTGATGGCTTTCTAGCCTGCCTGTAGGACTCGTATAGCTGCACTTGTGATTGTTTGAGGCCTCCTGACCGCAGGAGGCACAGGAAGCTTAAAACATCCTAGGAATGCAGGAGCTTCCGATGAGTCAGAATCTTGAGAATAGGACTGATTAAAAGTTTCATTTTTTGGGTCAATGCTTGCTGCCAAATTTTCATATCCTTTATTTTTAGATATAGTTGGTATGTGAAAAACAAGTAGTAGACCTGGTATTAGCAACATTAGATCTTTGAGTTAAGTACCTTCTTTGTTATAACCCACTGCACCTTTGTTCTATAGAGATGTAACTTTAATGCTTTAAGGAGATGCAGATTAAAGAAAAACACTTCAGGGGAAACAAAATTAACATTCATTAAGGAAGAGAGCCAAAAAGTGTTAACAAGCCTCTTGGCCAGAAGATAATGTAAATCACCTGAGACCTTTTGTATACAAAATGATATACAGAAAGAATCTGGGTTGCGAACACTACATAATTTTGTGTTATCCATTGATCTCCATGTATTATCAAAAGTATAAAAGACCTTCTGAACAAAAGAGGAGGAGGCCAGGGGCCGGGGGCCAGTTTCTCGGACCAGCTTCTCGAACTAGTCTCTCAGCCTGGTTTCTTGGGACTCTGGCTCCCCCCGTGTCTTTCTCTCTCTTTCTTCTTCTCTACCTTTCCTTCTCTCTGCTCTTTACTATAACTTCAGGCTGAATCTCCACCTGGAGTGCGGAGGCTCGCCAGGTCTACTTACTTGCCCTGGCTGTTAAGACCCCACGAAAGGGAGCTTAAGGCGAGTCACCCTTAGATATTCAAGCGGGCGCCGATGGCCCAACGTAGGTGGTGCAAATTCCTTGTCTTGAATTTTATTGGCCGTCCGCATAAACCAAGCTATTCAGCCCTCTTCCTCCACTTAATCTTCTTACTACACTATAGTTTCCTAATCTAATCTTACATTAATAAATAAACAAGTCTTTCCACGCCAACGCCGTCCACCCTTCGAATTCCCTGGATCCACCGGGGCTGGACCCCGGCATAAGACCTTGTGTGGAGTCGGTTGCGGAACCTGAGGATTCCTCTCCAGGGCTGACATGGATCTTGGGGCACTTCTGGAGTCTCCCAAGGGTGTCAGACCTAGTCTCGAGTGGGGGCATGCACGTGCGCATCCCTCCCCAGCTCTAGCAGCAGTGTCACGCTTCCCGTCGCGTGGATCAAGGGATCTGTGGCTTTCACTCGAGGCTTTCCCACGAGGCTTTCCCTCGAGGCTTTCCCACAAGGCTGTCCCACGTGCCACCGTGGTGTGAGTCGATCCTCGGCTTGAAAGTTGAGGCAGTGCAGGGAAAACAGGTTTCCCTGGAATGGACTGAGACTTCTGGGGGACTCTGGGAATGGTGGTACGACCCTGGAGTTCCTCTCGCCGTTCCTGTGGAGAGCACCTCCTCTTGAGATGCGACGGGAACGCCGGGAATTCTTTCCCGATCACCCAGGGAAAGGCTCCCTCCTGAGCAAGAGGCGAAAACGGGGCTCCTCTGGATGTGGGCGGGACTCTCGTGCTTCCTCTCTAGTGGAGAAGGGTATATCGGGGAACTTCTTGATTGCAGCAAGCGTGTGAAGTACCCTTTGGAAGTTCCAGAGGTTAGGTGTGATTAGCCTCGAGACTCCTCCGAGGAAATGGGCCTCATTTCGCCTGGAGGGGAGAACCTCCTGGATTCTCTCCAGTTGCGGCAGGTGATCTCGACTTATGACGGGGACCTCAGGGACCCGCTCTGGTGGCCTCAGGAAAGGCCAGTCCCCAGCGAGTTGGTCGGGGGCATCTCGGGATTCCTCTCCTGTCGATGCCGGGGCCTAAGACCTTGTGTGGAGTCGGTGCCAGAACCTGAGGATTACTTTCCGGTGCTGACATGGATCTTGGGGTATTTCTGGAGTCTCCCCAGGGGAGTCAGTCTCGTCTCGAGTGGGGGCTTGCACTTGCGGCTTTCCTCCCGAGCTGTAGCAGCAGAGTCACGCTTCCCTTCGCTTGGATCAAGGGATCTGTGGCTTTCCCTCGAGGCTTTCCCTCGAGGCTTTCCCACAGGGCTGTGCCATGAGCCACCTTGGTGTGAGTCGATCCTCGGCATGAAAGTCGAGGCAGTGCAGGAAAACAGGTATCCCTGGAATGAACTGAGACATCTGGGGGACTCTGGGAATAGTGGCACAACCCTGGAGTTCCTCTCGCCTTTCCTGTGGAGAGCTCCTCCTCTTGACATGCGACGGGAACGTCGGGTATTCTTTCCCGACCACGCAGGGGAAGGATCCCTCTTCTCGAGCTAGGAGGCGGAAACGGGGCTCCTCTGGATGAGGGCGGGACTCTCGTACTTCCTCTCGTGTGGAGACGGGTATGTCGGGGAACTTCTTGAGTTGCAGCAAGGGTGTGAAGGACCCTTTGGAAGTTCCAGAGTTTAGGTGTGATTAGCCTCGAGACGCCTGAGCGGAAATGGGCCTCATCTCGCCTGGAGGGGAGAACCTCCTGGATTTTCTCGAGTTGCGGCAGGTGCTCTCGACTTACGACGGGGACCTCAGGGACCCGCTCTGGTGGCCTCAGGAAAGGCCAGTCCGCATGCGAGTTGCTCGGGGGCCTCTCGGGATTCCTCTCTCCGTCGATGCCGGGGCCTAAGACTGCGCGAGCCAGTGTGAGGAAGCCCGCCCGTGACAAGGTCAGGAGGAAGGAAGCTGACATACGCAAGGCGTGCTCAGACTTCAGGGACCCCTCTGGAAATTTTTAAGCATGTACCCCAACAAAAATCTGCCGATTTTTGTGCTGTGCTTTTTCACTCTTCTGACCTTTTCTGGAAAAAGTCAATTCAGGGCGTTAGTCTTCTGCATTTGAAAGAGTGTTTCAATCCAAAAACCCTCTGATGGCTTTCTAGCCTACCTTTAGGACTTGTCCAGCTGCGCTTGTGATTGTTTGAGGCCTCCTGACCGCAGGAGGCACAGGAAGCTTAAAACATCCTAGGAATGCAGGAGCTTCCGAGGAGTCAAATTCTTTAGAATAGGACTGATTAAAAGTTTCATTTTTTGGGTCAATGCTTGCTGCCAAATTTTCATATCCTTTATTTTTAGATATAGATGGTATATAGAAAACAAGTAGTAGACCTGGTATTAGCAACATTAGATCTTTGAGTTAAGTACCTTCTTTGTTATAACCCACTGCACCTTTGTTCTATAGAGATGTAACTTTAATGCTTTAAGGAGATGCAGATTAAAGAAAAACACTTCAGGGGAAACAAAATTAACATTCATTAAGAGAGCCAAAAAGTGTTAACAAGCCTCTTGGCCAGAAGATAATGTAAATCACCTGAGACCTTTTGTATACAAAATGATATACAGAAAGAATCTGGGTTGCGAAACACTACATAATTTTGTGTTATCCATTGATCTCCATGTTTTATCAAAAGTATAAAAGGCCTTCTGAACAATAAAGGAGAGGCCAGGGGCCGGGGCCAGTTTTCTCGACCAGCTTCTCGAACTAGTCTCTCAGCCTGGTTCTTGGGTCTCTGGCTCCCCCCCGGGTCTTTCTCTCTCTTTCTTCTTCTCTACCATTCCTTCTCTCTGCTCTTTACTATAACTTCAGGCTGAATCTCCACCTGGAGTGCGGAGGCTCGCCAGGTCTACTTACTTGTCCTGGCTGTTAAGACCGCGCACGAAAGGGAGCTTAAGGCGAGGCACCCTTAGATATTCAAGCGGGCGCCGGTGGCCCAAAGTAGGTGGTGCAAATTCCTTGTCTTGAATTTTATTGGCCGTCCGCGTAAACCAAGCTATTCAGCCCTCTTCCTCCACTTAATCTTCTTACTACACTATAGTTTCCTAATCTAATCTTACATTAATAAATAACAAGTCTTTCCACGCCAACGCCAACCACCCTTCGAATTCCCTGGATCCACCGGGCTGGACCCCAGCATAAGACCTTGAGTGGAGTCGTGCCGGAACCTGAGGATTCCTCTCCAGTGGTGACATGGATCTTGGAGTACTTCCTGAGTCTCCCCAGGGGAGTCAGTCCTCGTCTCGAGTGGGGGCATGCACGTGCGCTTTCCTCCCGAGCTGTAGCAGCAGTGTCACGCTTCCCTTCGCGTGGATCAAGGATCTGTGGCTTTCCCACGAGGCTTTAGGGCTGTCCATGAGCCACGTTGGTGTGAGTCGATCCTCGGCTTGAAAGTCGAGCAGTGCGGGGAACACAGGTTTCCCTGGAAGGACTGAGACATCTGGGGGACTCTGGAATGCTGGCACGACCCTGGAGTTCCTCTCGCCTTTCCTGTGAAGAGCGCTTCCTCTTGTGATGCGACGGGAACGCCGGGAATTCTTTCCCGACGACGCAGGTAAAGGATCCCTCCTCTCGAGCTAGGAGGCAGAAACGGGGCTCCTCTGAATGTGGCGGGACTCTCGTGCTTCCCTCGGGTGGAGACGGGTATGTCGTGGAACTTCTTGAGTTGCAGCA
>NW_017191866.1:0-10576 GCF_001704415.2 Capra hircus
AGAGGTTTTTAAACACTTTTTGGGCTCTCTTCTTTAATGAATGTTTAATTTTGTTTCCCCTGAAGTGTTTTTCTTTAATCTGCATCTCCTTAAAGCATTAAAGTTACATCTCTATAGAACAAAGGTGCAGTGGGTTATAACAAAGAAGGTACTTAACTCAAGATCTAATTTGCTAATACCAGGTCTACTACTTGTTTTTCACATACCAACTATATCTAAAAATAAAGGATATGAAAATTTGGCAGCAAGCATTGACCCAAAAAAAAATTTTTAATCAGTCCTATTCTAAAGATTCTGACTCCTCGGAAGCTCCTACATTCCTAGGATGATTTAAGCTTCCTGTGCTCCTGCGGTCAGGAGGCCTCAAGCATCACAAGTGCAGCTGTACGAGTCCTACAGGCAGGCTAGAAAGCCATCAGAGGGTTTTGGATTTGAAACCACTCTTTCAAATGCAGAAGACTAACGCCCCTGAATTGACTTTTTCCAGAAAAGGTCAGAAGAGTGAAAAAGCAGAGGCACAAAAACCGGCAGATTTTTGTTTGGGTACATGCTTAAAAATTTCCAGAGGGGTCCCTGAAGTCTGAGCACGCCTTGCGTATGTCAGCTTCCTTCCCATAACCTTGTCACGGGCGGGCATCCTCAACACTGGCTCCCGGCAGCCTAAGGCCCGGCATCGACGGGAGAGGAATCCCGAGAGGCCCCAAGCAACTCGCATGCGGACTGGCCTTTCCTGAGGCCACCAGAGCGGGTCCCTGAGGTCCCCGTCATAAGTCGAGAGCACCTTTCGCAACTCGAGAAAATTCAGGAGGTTCTCCCCTCCAGGCGAGATGAGGCTCATTTCCGCTGAGGCGTCTCGAGGCTAATCACACCTAACCTCTGGAACTTCCAAAGGGTCCTTCACACCCTTGCTGCAACTCAAGAAGTTCCCCGACATACCCGTCTCCACTCGAGAGGAAGCACGAGAGTCCCGCCCACATCCAGAGGAGCCCCGTTTCTGCCTCTTTGCTTGAGAGGAGGGATCCTTTCCCTGCATGGTCGGGAAAGAATTCCCGGCGTACCCGTCGCATCTCAAGTGGAGGCGATCTCCCAGGAAAGGGCGAGAGGAACTCCAGGGTCGTGCCACCATTCCCAGAGTCCCCCAGATGTCTTAGCCATTCCAGGGATACCTGTTTTCCTGCACTGCCTCGACTTTCAAGATGAGGATCGACTCACACCACGGTGGCTCGTGGGACATCCCTGTGGGAAAGCCTTGTGGGAAAGCATCGTGGGAAAGCCTCGAGGGAAAGCACAGATCCCTTGATCCATGGGAAGGGAAGCGTGACACTGCTGCTACAGCTCGGGAGGAAAGCGCAAGTGCAAGCCCCCACTCGAGACGAGGACTGAATCCCCTGGGGAGACTCCAGAAATACCCCAAGATCCATGTCAGCACCGGAGAGGAATCCTCAGGTTCCGGCACCGACTCCACACAAGGTCTTAGGCCCCGGCATCGACAGGAGAGGAATCCCGAGATGCCCCCTACCAACTCGCTGGGGACTGGCATATCCTGAGGCCACCAGAGCGGGTCCCTGAGGTCCCCGTCATAAGTCGAGAGCACCTGCCGCAACTCGAGAAAATCCAGGAGGTTCTCCCCTCCAGGCGATTTAGGCCCATTACTTCGGAGGCGTTTCGAGGCTAATCACACCTAACCTCTGGAACTTCCAAAGGGTCCTTCACACCCTTGCTGCAAGTCAAGAATTTTCCCGACATACCCGTCTCCACTCGAGAGGAATCACTAGAGTCCTCCCTCATCCAGAGGAGCGCCGTTTCCGCCTCCTAGCTAGAGAGGACGGATCTTTCCCTGCGTGGTCGGGAAAGAATTCCCGGTGTTCCCGTCGCATCTCAAGAGGAGGCGCTCTCCAGAGGAAAGGCGAGAGGGACTCCAGGGTCGTGCCACCATTCCCAGAGTCCCCCAAATGTCTCAGTCCATTTAGGGAAACCTGTTTTCCCTGCACTGCCTCGACTTTCAAGCCAAGGATCGACTCACACCCACGGTGGCAGGTAGGACGGCCGTGTGGGAAAGCCTCGTGGGAAAGCCTCATGGGAAAGCCTCGAGGGAAGGCCACAGATCCCTTGATCCACTCGATGGGAAGCGTGACACTGCTGCTAGAGCTGGGGAGGAAATCGCACGTGCATGCCCCCACTCGAGACGAACACTGACTCCCTTGGGGAGACTCCAGAAGTACCCCAAGATCCATGTCAGCACTGGAGAGGAATCCTCAGGTTCCGCAACTGACTCCACACAAGGTCTTAGGCCCGGCATCGATGGGGAGGAATCCCGAGAGTCCCCCGAGCAACTCGCATGGGGACTGGTCTTTCCTGAGGCCACCAGAGCGGGTCCCTGAGGTCCCCGTCGTAAGTCGATAGCACCTGCCCCAACTCGAGAAAATCCAGGAGTTCTTCCCTCCAGGCGAAATGAGGCCCATTTCCGCTGAGGCGTCTCGAGGCTAATCACACCTAACCACTGGAACTTCCAAAGGGTACTTCACACGCTTGCTGCAATTCAAGAAGTTCCCCGATATACCCGTCTCCACTAGAGAGGAAGCACGAGAGTTCCGCCCACATCCAGAGGAGCCCCGTTTTCGCCTCTTGCTCAGGAGGGATCCTTTCCGTGCGTGGTCGGGAAAGAATTCCCTGTGTTCCCGTCGCATCTCAAGAGGAGGCGCTCTCCACAGGAAAGGCGAGAGGAACTCCAGGTTCGTGCCACCATTCCCAGAGTCCCCAGATGTCTTAGTCCATTTCAGGGAAACCTGTTTTCCCTGCACTGCCTCGACTTTCAAGCCGAGGATCGACTCACACCACGGTGGCACGTGGGCCTGTCGGAAAGCCTCGAGGGAAAGCTCGAGGAAAGCCACAGATCCCTTGATCCACGCGAAGGGAAGCGTGATCAAGTCCACGTCAGTCCAGGGAAACCTGTATTCCTGCACTGCTCGACTTTCAAGCCGAGGATCGCTCACACCACGGTGGCACGTGGGACAGCCCTGTGGGAAAGCCTCGTGGGAAAGACACAGATCCTTGATCCACGCGTAGGGAAGCGTGACACTGCTGCTACAGCTCGGGAGGAAAGCGCACGTGCATGCCCCACTCGAGACGAGGACTGACTCCCCTGGGGAGACTCAGGAAGTACCCCAAGATCCATGTCAGCACTGAAGAGGAATCCTCAGGTTCCGGCACCGACTTCACTCAAGGTCTTATGCCGGGGTCCAGCCCGGTGGATCCAGGGAATTCGAAGGGTGGACGGCGTTGGCGTGGAAAGACTTGTTTATTTATTAATGTAAGATTAGATTTGGAAACTCTAGTATAGTAAGAAGATTAAGTGGAGTAAGAGGGCTGAATAGCTTGGCTTACGCGGACGGCCAATAAAATTCCAGACAAGGAATTTGCACCACCTACGTTGGGCCACCGGCGCCGGCTTGAATATCTAAGGGTGCCTCGCCTTAAGCTCCCTTTCGTGCGGGTCTTAACAGCCAGGGCAAGTAAGTAGACCTGGCGAGCCTCCGCACTCCAAGTGGAGATATAGCCTGAAGTTAAAGTAAAGAGCAGAGAGAAGGAACGGTAGAGAAGAAGAAAGAGAGAGAAAGACACGGGGGGAGCCAGAGTCCCAAGAAACCAGGCTGAGAGACTAGTTCGAGAATCTGGTCCGAGAAATTGGCCCCCGGCCCTGGCCTCCTCCTTTATTGTTCAGAAGGTCTTTTTATACTTTTGAAAAAACATGGAGATCAATGGATAACACAAAATTATGTAGTGTTCGCAATCCAGATTCTTTCTGTATATCATTTTGTATACAAAAGGTCTCCGGTGATTTACATTATCTTCTGGCCAAGAGGCTTGTTAACACTTTTTGGCTCTCTTCCTTAATGAATGTTAATTTTGTTTCCCCTGAAGTGTTTTTCTTTTAATCTGCATCTCCTTAAAGCATTAAAGTTACATCTCTATAGAACAAAGGTGCAGTGGGTTATAACAAAGAAGGTACTTAACTCAAAGTTCTAATGTTGCTAATACCAGGTCTACTACTTGTTTTTCTATATACCAACTATATCTAAAAATAAAGGATATGAAAATTTGGCAGCAAGCATTGACCCAAAAAATGAAACTTTTAATCAGTCCTATTCTAAAGATTTTGACTCCTCTGAAGCTCCTGCATTCCTAGGATGTTTTAAGCTTCCTGTGCCTCCTGCGGTCAGGAGGCCTCAAACAATCACAAGCGCAGCTGTACGAGTCCTACAGGCAGGCTAGAATGCCATCAGAGGGTTTTTGGATTGAAACACTCTTTCAAATGCAGAAGACTAATGCCCTGAATTGAATTTTTCCAGAAAAGGTCAGAAGAGTGAAAAAGCAGAGCACAAAAACCGGCAGATTTTTGTTGGGGTACATGCTTAAAAATTTCCAGAGGGGTCCCTGAAGTCTGAGCACGCCTTGCGTATGTCAGCTTCCTTCCTCATAACCTTGTCACGCGCGGGCTTCCTCACACTGGCTCCCGGCAGTCTTAGGCCCCGGCATCGACAGGAGAGGAATCCCGAGAGGCCCCGAGCAACTCGTAAAGGGAATGGCCTTTCCTGAGGCCACCAGAGTGGGTCCCTGAGGTCCTCGTCGTAAGTCGAGAGCACCTGCCGCAACTTGAGAAAATCCAGGAGGTTCTCCCCTCCAGGCGAGATGAGGCCATTTCCGCTGAGGCGTCTCGGGGCTAATCACACCTAACTCTGGAACTTCCAAAGGGTCCTTCACACCCTTGCTGCAACTCAAGAAGTTCCCCGACATACCCGTCTCCACTCGAGAGGAAGCACGAGAGTCCCGCCCACATCCAGAGGAGCCCCGTTTCTGCCTACTAGCTCGAGAGGAGGGATCCTTTCTCTGCGTCATCGGGAAAGAAATCCCGGCGTTCCCGTCGCATCTCTAGAGGAGGCGCTCTCCACAGGAAAGGCGAGAGGAACTCCAGGGTCGTGCCACCTTTCCCAGCGTCCCCCAGATGTCTCAGTCCATTCCAGGGAAACCTGTTTTCCCTGCACTGCCTCGACTTTCAAGCCGAGGATCGACTCACACCACGGTGGCACGTGGGACAGCCCTGTGGGAAAGCCTCGTGGGGAAGCCTCGAGGGAAAGCCTAGTAGGAAACCTCGTGGGAAAGCCCCTGATCCCTTGGTCCACGAGTAGGGAAGCGTGACACTGCTTGCTACTGCTCTGGGAGGAAAGTGCACGTGCATGCCCCCACTCGAGACGAGGACTGACTCCACTGGGGAGACTCAAGAAGTACCCCCAGATCCATGTCAGCAATGGAGAGGAATCCTCAGGTTCCGGCACCCGGCTCCACACAAGATCTTACGCCCCGGCATAGACTGGAGAGTAATCCCGAGAAGCCCCCGAGGCAACTCGCATGGGGACTGGCCTTTCCTGAGGCAAACAGAGCGGGTCCCTGAGGTCCCCATCCGTAAGTCGAGAGCACCTGCCGCAACTCGAGAAAATCCAGGCAGGTTCTCCCCTCCAGGCGAGATGAGGCCCATTTCCGCTGAGGCGTCTCGAGGCTAGTCACACCTAAGCTTTGGAACTTCCAAAGGGTCCTTCACACCCTTGCTGCAACTCAAGAAGTTCCCCGACATACCCGTCTCCACACGAGAGGAAACACGAGAGTCCCGCCCACATCCGGAGGAGCCCCGTTCCGCCTCCTAGCCTGAGAGGAGGGATCCTTTCCCTGCGTGGTAGGGAAAGAATTCCCGGCGTTCCCGTCGCATCTCAAGAGGAGGCGCTCTCCTCAGGAAAGGCGAGAGGAACTCCTGGGTCGTGCCACATTCCCAGAGTCCAACAGATGTCTCAGTCCATTCCAGGGAAATCTGTTTTCCCTGCACTGCCTCGACTTTCAAGCCGAGGATCGACTCACACCACGGTGGCACGTGGGACAGCCCATGTGGGAAAGCCTCATGGGAAAGCCCCTGATCCCTTGATCCACGCGAAGGGAAGCGTACGCTGCTGCTACAGCACGGGAGGAAAGCTCATGTGCATGCCCCACTCTCGAGACGAGGACTGACTCCATTGGGGAGACTCCAGAAGTACGCAAGATCCATGTCAGCACTGGAGAGGAATCCTCAGGTTCCGGAACCGGCTCCACACAATATCTTAGCCCGGCATCGACGGGAGAGGAATACCCGAGAGGCCCCTGAGCAACTGCAATGGGGACTGGCCTTTCCTGAGGCCACGAGAGCGGGTCCCTGGAGTCCACGTCGTAAGTCGAGACACCTGCCGCAACTCGAGAAACATCCAGGCAGGTTCTCCCCTTCCAGGACGAGATGAGGCCCATTTCGCTGAGGCGTCTCGAGGCTAATCACACCTAACCTCTGTAACTTCCAAAGGTCCTTCACACCCTTGCTGCAACTCAAGAAGTTCCCCGACATACCCGTCTCCACACGAGAGGAACGCACGAGAGTCCCGCCCACATCCAGAGGAGCCCCGTTTCCGCTTCCTAGCTCGAGAGGAGGGATCCTTTCCTTGCGTGCTCGGCAAAGAATTCTCGACGTTCCTGTTGCATCTCAAGAGGCAGGCGCTCTACACAGGAAAGCGAGAGGAACTCCAGGGTCGTGCCACCATTCGCAGAGATCCCCCAGATATCTCAGTCCATTCCAGTGGAAACCTGTTTTCCCCTGCACTGCCTTGACTTTCAGCCGAGAATCGACTCACACCACGGTGGCACGTGGACAGCCCTGTGGGAAAGCCTCGTGGAAAAGCTTCATGGGAAGCCTCGCGGGAAAGCCACAGATCCCTTAATCCACGCGAATGGAAGCGTGACACTGCTGCTACAGCTCAGGAGGAAATCGCACGTATGTCCCCACTCGAGACGAGGACTCACTCCCCTGGGGAGACTCCAGAAGTTCCCCAAGATCCATGTCAGCACTGGAGAGGAATCCTCAGGTTCCGGCACCGACCCCACACAAGATCTTAGGCCACGGCATCGACGGGAGAGGAATCCCGAGAGGCCCCGGAGGCAACTCGCATGTGGACTGGCCTTTCCTGAGGCCACCTAGAGCGGGTCCCTGAGGTCCCCGTCGTAAGTCGAGAGCACCTGCCGCAACACGAGAAAATCCAGGAGGTTCTTCCCTCCAGGCGAGATGAGGCCCATTTCCGCTGAGGCGTCTCGAGGCTAATCACACCTAACCTCTGGAACTTCCAAAGGGTCATTCACAGCCTTGCTGCAAATCAAGAAGTTCCCCGACATACCCGTCTCCACTCGAGAGGAAGCACGAGAGTCCCGCCCACATCTAGAGGAGCCCCGGTTTCGGCCTCCTAGCCTGAGAGGAGGGATCCTTTCCCTGCGTTGTCGGGAAAGAATTCCTGGCGTTTCCGTCGCATCTCAAGAGGAGGCGCTCTCCACAGGAAAGGCGAGAGGAAACTCCAGGGTCGTGCCACCATTCCGCAGAGTCCCCCAAATGTCTCAGTCCATTGTAGGGAAACCTGTTTTCCCTGCACTGCCTCGACTTTCAAGCGGAGGATCGACTCACACCACGGTGTCACGTGGACAGGCCTGTGGGAAAGCCTCGTGGGGAAAGCCTCGAGGGAAAGCCACAGATCCTTGATGCACGCAAAGGGAAGAGTGACACTGCTGCTAGAGCTCGGAGGAAAGCGCACGTGCATGCCCCAACTCGAGACGAGGACTGACTCTCCTGGGGAGACTCCAAAAGTACCCCAAGATCCATGTCAGCACTCGAGAAGAATCCTCAGGTTCCGGCACCGAGTCCAAACAAGGTCTTAGGCCCCGGAATCGACGGGAGGGGAATGCCGAGAGGGCCCCGAGCAACTCGCATGGGGACTGGCCTTTCCTGAGGCCACCAGAGCGGGTCCCTGAGGTCCCCGTCGTAAGTCGAGAGCACTGCCGCACCTTGAGAAAATCCAGGAGGTTGTCCCCTCCATGCGAAATGAGGCCCATTACCGCTGAGGCGTCTTAGGCTAATCACATCTAACATCTGGAACTTCCAAAGAGCCCTTCACACCCTTGCTGCAACTCAAGAAGTTCCACGACATACCCGTCTCCACTCGAGAGGAAGCACGAGAATCCCGCCCACATCCAGAGGAGCCCATTTCCGACTCCTAGCTCGAGAGGAGGGATCCTTTCCCTCGTGTTCGGAAAGAATTCCGCGTGTTCCAGTCGCATCTCAAGAGGAGGCGCTCTCCACAGGAAAGGCGAGAGGAACTCCAGGGTCGTGCCACCATTCCCAGAGTCCCCCAAATGTCTCAGTCCATTCCAGGGAAACCTGTTTTCCGTGCACTGCCTCGACTTTCAAGCCGAGGATCGACTCACACCAGGGTGGCACGTGGGACAGCCCTGTGGGAAAGCCTCGTGGGAAAGCCTCGACGGAAAGCCATGAGGGAAAGCCACAGATCCCTTGATCACGCAAAGGGAAGCGCGAAACTGCTGCTACAGCTGGGGAGGATAGCACACGTGCATGCCCCACTCGAGACGAGGACTGACTCCCCTGGGGAGACTCCAGAAGTACCCCAAGATCCATGTCAGCACTGGACAGGAATCCTCAGGTTCCGGCACCACTCCACACAAGATCTTAGGCCCCAGCATCGACGGGAGAGGAATCCCCAGAGGCCGCCGAGCAACTCGCATGGGAACTGGCCTTTCCTGATGCCACCAGAGCAGGTCCTGAAGTCCCTATCGTAAGTCGAGAGCACCTGCCGCAACTCGAGAAAATCCAGGAGGTTCTCCCCTCCAGGCGAGATGAGGCCCATTTCCGCTGAGGCGTCTTGAGGCTAATCAAATCTAACATCTGGAACTTCCAAAGGGTCCTTCTCGCCCTTACTGCAACTCAAGAATTTCCCCGACATAGCCGTCTCCACTGGAGAGGAAGCACGAAAGTTCCGCCCACATCCAGAGGAGCCCAGATTCCGCCTCCTAGGTCGAGAGGAAGGGATAATTCTCCCTGCGGGGTCGGGAAAGAATTCCCGGTGTTCCGTCGCATCTCAGGAGGAGGCACTCTCCACAGGAAAGGCGAGAGGAACTCCAGGGTCGTGCCACCATTCCCAGAGTCCCCAGATCTCTCAGTCCATTCCAGGGAAACCTGTTTTCCCTGCACTGCCTCGACTTTCAAGCCGAGGATCGACTCACACCACGGTGGCACGTGGGACAGCCCTGTGGAAAACTTCGTGGGAAAACCTCCTGTGAAAGCTTCAAGGGAAAGCCACAGATCCCTTGATCCACGCGAAGGGGAAGCGTGACACTGCCTGCTACACCTCGGGAGGAAAGCGCACGTGCATGCCCCCACTCGAGACAAGGTCTGACTCCCCTGGGGAGACTCCAGAAGTACCCCAAAGATCCATGTGAGCACTGGAGAGGAATCCTCAGGTTCCGGCACCGACTCCACACAAGGTCTTAGGCCCCGGCATCGACGGAGAGGAATCCCGAGAGGCCCCGAGCAACTCCCATGGGACTAGCCTTTCCTGAGGCCACCAAAGCGGCTCCCTGACCCCGACCTAAGTCGAGAGCACCTGTCGCAACTCGAGGAAGTACAGGAGGTACTCCCCTCCAGGCGAGATGAGGCCCATTTCCGCTGAGGCGTCTTGAGGCTAATTACATCAAAGATCTGGAACTTCCAAAGGTCCCTCACAGCCTTGCTGCAACTCAAGAAGTTCCCCGACATTCCCGTTCATTCGAGAGGAAGCACGAGAGTCCCGGCCACAACCAGAGGAGCCCATTTCCGCCTCCTAGCTCGAGAGGAGGAATCCTTTCCTGCGTGGGGGGAAAGAAAATCCCGGCGTTCCGTCGCTTCTCAAGAGGAGGCGCTCTCTACAGGAAAGGCGAGAGGAACTCCAGGGTCGTGCCACCATTCCAGAGTCCCCCAGATGTCTCAGTCCATTCCAGGGAAACCTGTTTTCCCTGCACTGCCTCGACAATCAAGCCGAGGATCACTAACACCACGGTGGCACGTGGACAGCCCTGTGGGAAAGCCTCGTGGGAAAGCCTCCTGGGAAAGCCTCGAGGGAAAGCCACAGATCCCTTGATCCACGGAAGGGCAGCGCTACACTGCAGCTAATGCTCGGAGGAGAGCGCACGTGCATGCCCCACTCGAGACGAGGACTGACTCTCCTGGGGAGACTCCAAAAGTACCCAACATCCATGTCAGCACTCGAGAGGAATCCTCAGGTTCCTGCACCGTCCAAACAAGATCTTAGGCCCCGCATCGACGGGAGAGGAATCCTGAGCGGCCCCGAGCAACTCGCATGGGGACTGGCCTTTCCTGAGGCTACAAGAGCGGGTCCCTGAGGTCCCCATCGTAAGTCGAGAGCACCTGCCGCAACTCGAGAAAATCCAGGAGGTTCTGCCCTCCAGGCGAGATGTCCATTTTCCGCTGAGGCGTCTCGAGGCTAATCACACCTAACCTCTGGAACTTCCAAAGGGTCCTTCACACCCTTGCTGCAACTCAAGAAGTTCCCCGACATACCCGTCTCCACTCGAGAGGAAGCACGAGAGTCCCGCCCACATCCAGAGGAGCCGTTTCCGCCTCCTAGCTCGAGAGGAGGGATCCTTTCCCTGCCGTGTCGGGAAAGAATTCCTG
>NW_017191867.1:0-21450 GCF_001704415.2 Capra hircus
GGGAATTCTTTCCCCACGACGCCGGGAAAGGATCCCTCCTCAGGAGCTAGGAGGCGGAAACGGGGCTCCTCTGGATGTGGCGGGACTCTCATGCTTCCTCTCGAGTGAGACGGGTATGTCGCGGAACTTCTTGAGTTGCAGCAAGGGTGTGAAGGACCCTTTGGAAGTTCCAGAGGTTAGGTGTGATTAGATTCGAGATCCTCAGCGGAAATGGCCTCATCTCGCCTGGAGGGGAGAACTCCTGGATTTTTCGAGTTGTGGCAGGTGCTCTCGCTTACGACAGGACCTCAGGGACCCGCTCTGGTGCCTCAGGAAAGGCCAGTCCCCATGCAGTTGCTCGGGCGTCTCGGATTCCTCTCACGCGATGCGGTGCCTAAGACTTCTGTGGAGTCGGTGCCGAACTGAGGATTCCTCTCAGTGCTGACATGGATCTTGGGGTACTTCTGGAGTCTCCAGGGCGTCAGTCCTCGTCTCGAGTGGGGCATGACGGCGCATTTCCTCCGAGCTGTAGCCAGCAGTGTCACGCTTCCACTTCGTGTGGATCAAGGGATCTGTGGCTTTCCCTTGAGGCTTTCCCACGAGGCTTTCCCACGATGGCTTTCCCACAGGTGTCCACCGTGCCGGTGTGAGTCTATCCTCGCTTGAAAGTCAAGGCAGTGCAGGGAAAAGAGTTTTCCCTGGAATCGACTGAGACATCTGGGGGACTCTGGGAATGGTGGCACGACCCTGGAGTTCCTCTCGCCTTTCCTGTGGATGAGCGCCTCTTCTTGATATGCGACTGGGAACGTCGGGAATTCTTTCCCGACAACGCAGGGAAAGATCCTCCTCTTGAGCTATGAAGCGGAAACGGGACTCCTCTGGATGTGGGCGGGACTCTCATGCTTCCTCTCGAGTGGAGATGGGATGTTTTCTGGGGAACTTCTTGAGTTGCAGCAAGGGTGTGTAGGACCCTTTGGAAGTTCCAGAGGTTAGGTGTGATTAGCCTCGTGACACCTCAGCGGAAATGGGCCTCATCTCGCCTGGAAGGCAGAACCTCCTTGGATTTTCTCGAGTTGCGGCAGGTGTTCTCGACTACGACGGGGACCTCAGGGACCCGCTCTGGTGGGCCTCAGGAAAGGCCAGTCCCCATGCGAGTTCCTCGGGGGCTCTCGGGATTTCTCTCCCGTCGATATCGGGGCCTAAGACCTTGTGTGGAGTCGGTGCCGGAACCTGAGCATTCCTCTCCAGTGCTGACATGGAACTTTGAGTACTTCTGGAGTCTCTACAGGGGAGTCAGTCCTCGTCTTTAGTGGGGGCATTCACGTGCGCTTTCTTCCCGAGCTGTAGCTGCAGTGTCACGTTTCCCGTCGAGTGGATCAAGGAATCAGTGGCTTTCCCTCCAGGCTTTCCCACGAGGCTGTTCCACGTGCCACCATGGTGTGAATCGATCCTCGCTTGAACGTCGAGGCAGTGCAGGGAAAACAGGTTTCCCTGGAATGGACTGAGACATCTGGGGGACTCTGGGAATGGTGGCACGACCCTGGAGTTCCCTCGCCTTTCCTGTGGAGAGCGCCTTCTCTTGAGGTGCGACAGGATCACCGGGAATTTCTTTCCCACCACGCAGGAATAGGATCCCTCCTCTCAAGCTATGACGCAGAAACAGGGCTCTTCTGGATGTGGGCGGGATTCTCGTGCTTCCTCTTGAGTGGAGTCGGGTTTGTCAGGGGACTTCTAGAGCTGCAGCAAGGGTGTGAAAGACCCTTTGAAAATTCCACAGGTTAGGTGTGATTAGCCTGATACGCCTCAGCGGAAATGGGCCTCACTCGCCTGGAGGGAAGAACCTCCTGGATTTTCTCGAGTTGCGGCAGGTGCTCTCGACTTACGACGGGGACCTCTGCGACCCGCTCTGGTGGCCTCAGGAAAGGTCAGTTCCCATGCGAGTTGCTCTGGGGGCTCTTGGGATTCCTGTCCGGGTGCCGGGGCCTAAGACCTTGTGTGGAGTCGCTGCCGGAAACTTAGGATTCCTCTTCAGTGCTGACATGGATTTTGGGGTACTTCTGGAGTCTCCCCAGGGGAGTCAGTCCTAGTCTCGAGTGGGGGCATGCACATGCGCTTTCCTCCCGAGCTGTAGCAGCAGTGTCACGCTTCCCTTCGCATGGGTCCAGGGATCAGTGGCTTTCCCTCGAGGCTATCCCACAAGGCTTTCCCACGAGGCTTTCACACAGGGCTGTCCCTCATGCACCGTGGAGTGACTCGATCCTCGGCTTGAAAGTGGAGACAGTGCCAGGAAAACAGGTTTCCCTGGAATGGACTGAGACATCTGGGGGACTCTGGGAATGGTGGCACGACCCTGGCGTTCCTCTCGCCTTTCCTGTGGAAGGGCCTCCTCTTGAGATGCGATGGGAATGCTGGGAATTCTTTCCCGACCACGCAGGGAAAGGATCCTCCTCTCGAGCGATGAGGCAGAAAAGGGGCTCCTCTGGATGTGGGCGGGATTCTTGTTATTCCTCTCAAGTGGAGACGGGTATGTCGCGGAACTTCTTGAGTTACAGCAAGGGTGTGAAGGACCCTTTGGAAGTTCCGAGAGGTTAGGTGTGATTAGCCTAGAGACGCCTCAGCGCAAATGCCCTCATCTTGCCTGGAGGGGAGAACCTCCTGGATTTTCTCGAGTTGCGGCAGGTGCTCTCGACTAACGACGGGACCTCAGGGACCCCACTTTGGTGGCCTCAGGAAAGGCCAGACCCCATGCGAGTTGCTCGGGGCACTCTCAGGATTCCTGTCCGTCGATGCCGGTGCCTAAGACCTTGTGTGGAGTCAGTGCCGGAACCTGAGGATTCCTCTCCTAGTGCTGACATGCATCTTGAGGTATTTCTGGAGTCTCCCCATGGGAGTCAGTCCCCGTCTCGAGTGGGGACATGTACGTGCGTTTTACTCCCAATCTGTAGCAGCAGTATCATGCTTCCCTTCACGTGGATGAAGGGATCAGTGGCTTTCCCTCTCGGCTTTCCCACGAGGCTTTCCCAAGAGGTTTTCCCACAGGGCAGTCCACGTGCCACGGTGGTGTGAGTCGATCCTCGGCTTGAAAGTCGAGGCAGTGCAGGGAAAACTTGTTTTCCTGGAATGGACTAAGACATCTGGGGGACTCTGGGAACGGTGGCATGAACCTGGAGTCCCTCTCGCGTTTCCTGTGGAGGGCGCCTCCTCTTGAGATGGGATGAAAACGCCGGGAATTCTTTCCCGACCACGCCGGGAAAGGATCCCTCCTCTCGAGCTAGGAGGCGTAAACGGGGCTCCTCTATGTGGGTGGGACTCTCGTGCTTACTCTCGAGTGGAGACTGGTATGTCGCGGAACTTCTTGAGTTGCAGCAAGGGTGTGAAGGACCCTTTGGAAGTTCCCGAGGTTAGGTGTGATTAGATTCGAGATGCCTCAGCGGAAATGGGCCTCATCTCGCCAGGAGGGGAGAACCTCCTGGATTTTCTCGAGTTGCGGCAGGTGCTCTCGACTTACGACGGGGACCTCAGGGACCCGCTCTGGTGGCCTCTAGAAAGGCCAGTCCCATGCGAGTTGCTTGGGGGCCTCTCGGGATTCCTCTCCTGTCAATTCTGGGGCCTAAGACCTTGTGTGGAGTCGGTGCCGGAACCTGAGGATTCCTCTCCAGTGCTGACATGGATCTTGGGGTACCTCTGGAGTCTCCCCAGGGGAGTCAGTCCTCGTCTCGAGTGGGGGCATGCACGTGCGCTTTCCTCCGAGCTGTAGCAGCAGTGTCGCGCTTCCCTTCGTGTGTATCAAGGGATCTGTGGCTTTCCCTCGGAGGCTTTCCCACGACGCTTTACCAAAGGGCTGTTCCACGTGCCACCGTGGTGTGAGTCGATCCTCGGCTTGAAAGTCGAGGCAGTGCAGGGAAAACAGGTTTCCGTGGAATGGACTGAGATATCTGGGGGACTCTGGGAATGGTGGCACGACCCTGGAGTTCCTCTCGCCTTTCCTGTGGAGAGCGCCTCCTCTTGAGATGCGACGGTAACGAGGGGAATTCTTTCCCACGACGCCGGGAAAGGATCCCTCCTCAGGAGCTAGGAGGCGGAAACGGGGCTCCTCTGGATGTGGGCGGGACTCTCATGCTTCCTCTCGAGTTGAGACTGGTATGTCGCGGAACTTCTTGAGTTGCAGCAAGGGTGTGAAGGACCCTTTGGAAGTTCCCGAGGTTAGGTGTGATTAGATTCGAGATGCTCAGCGGAAATAGGCCTCATCTCGCCTGGAGGGGAGAACCTCCTGGATTTTTCGAGTTGTGGCAGGTGCTCTCGGCTTACGACAGGGACCTCAGGGACCCGCTCTGGTGGCCTCAGGAAAGGCCAGTCCCCATGCGAGTTGCTCGAGGGCGTCTCGGGATTCCTCTCACGGCGATGCGGGTGCCTAAGACCTTCTGTGGAGTCGGTGCCAGAAACTGAGGATTCCTCTGCAGTGCTGACATGGATCTTGGGGTACTTCTGGAGTCTCCACAGGGGCGTCAGTCCTCGTCTCGAGTGGGGGCATGCACGAGCGATTTCCTCCCGAGCTGTACCAGCAGTGTCACGCTTCACTTCGTGTGGATCAAGGGATCTGTGGCTTTCCCTTGAGGCTTTCCCACGAGGCTTTCCCACGATGCTTTCCCACAGGGCTGTCCCACGTGCCACCGTGGTGTGAGTCTATCCTCGGCTTGAAAGTCAAGGCAGTGCAGGGAAAAGAGTTTTCCCTGGAATCGACTGAGACATCTGGGGGACTCTGGGAATGGTGGCACGACCCTGGAGTTCCTCTCGCCTTTCCTGTGGTGAGCGCCTCTTCTTGATATGCGACGGGAACGTCGGGAATTCTTTCCCGACAACGCAGGGAAAGATCCCTCCTCTTGAGCTATGAAGCGGAAACGGGACTCCTCTGGATGTGGGCGGGACTCTCATGCTTCCTCTCGAGTGGAGATGGATTTTTCTGGGAACTTCTTGAGTTGCAGCAAGGGTGTGTAGGACCCTTTGGAAGTTCCAGAGGTTAGGTGTGATTAGCCTCGTGACACCTCAGCGCAAATGGGCCTCATCTCGCCTGGAAGGCAGAACCTCCTTGATTTTCTCGAGTTGCGGCAGGTGTTCTCGACCTACGACGGGGACCTCAGGGACCCGCTCTGGTGGCCTCAGGAAAGGCCAGTCCCCATGCGAGTTCCTCGGGGGCCTCTCGGGATTTCTCTCCCGTCGATATCGGGGCCTAAGACCTTGTGTGGAGTCGGTGCCGGAACCTGAGCATTCCTCTCCAGTGCTGACATGGAACTTTGAGTACTTCTGGAGTCTCTACAGGGGAGTCAGTCCTCGTCTTTAGTGGGGGCATTCACGTGCGCTTTCTTCCCGAGCTGTAGCTGCAGTGTCACGTTTCCCGTCGAGTGGATCAAGGAATCAGTGGCTTTCCCTCCAGGCTTTCCCACGAGGCTGTTCCACGTGCCACCATGGTGTGAATCGATCCTCGGCTTGAACGTCGAGGCAGTGCAGGGAAAACAGGTTTCCCTGGAATGGACTGAGACATCTGGGGGACTCTGGGAATGGTGGCACGACCCTGGAGTTCCCCTCGCCTTTCCTGTGGAGAGCGCCTTCTCTTGAGGTGCGACAGGATCACCGGGAATTCTTTCCCACCACGCAGGAATAGGATCCCTCCTCTCAAGCTATGACGCAGAAACAGGGCTCTTCTGGATGTGGGCGGGATTCTCGTGCTTCCTCTTGAGTGGAGTCGGGTTTGTCAGGGGACTTCTAGAGCTGCAGCAAGGGTGTGAAAGACCCTTTGAAAATTCCACAGGTTAGGTGTGATTAGCCTGATACGCCTCAGCGGAAATGGGCCTCACTCGCCTGGAGGGAAGAACCTCCTGGATTTTCTCGAGTTGCGGCAGGTGCTCTCGACTTACGACGGGGACCTCTGCGACCCGCTCTGGTGGCCTCAGGAAAGGTCAGTTCCCATGCGAGTTGCTCTGGGGGCTCTTGGGATTCCTGTCCCGGGGTGCCGGGGCCTAAGACCTTGTGTGGAGTCGCTGCCGGAAACTTAGGATTCCTCTTCAGTGCTGACATGGATTTTGGGGTACTTCTGGAGTCTCCCCAGGGGAGTCAGTCCTAGTCTCGAGTGGGGGCATGCACATGCGCTTTCCTCCCGAGCTGTAGCAGCAGTGTCACGCTTCCCTTCGCATGGGTCCAGGGATCAGTGGCTTTCCCTCGAGGCTATCCCACAAGGCTTTCCCACGAGGCTTTCACACAGGGCTGTCCCTCATGCCACCGTGGAGTGACTCGATCCTCGGCTTGAAAGTGGAGACAGTGCCAGGAAAACAGGTTTCCCTGGAATGGACTGAGACATCTGGGGGACTCTGGGAATGGTGGCACGACCCTGGCGTTCCTCTCGCCTTTCCTGTGGAAGGGCCTCCTCTTGAGATGCGATGGGAATGCTGGGAATTCTTTCCCGACCACGCAGGGAAAGGATCCCTCCTCTCGAGCGATGAGGCAGAAAAGGGGCTCCTCTGGATGTGGGCGGGATTCTTGTTATTCCTCTCAAGTGGAGACGGGTATGTCGCGGAACTTCTTGAGTTACAGCAAGGGTGTGAAGGACCCTTTGGAAGTTCGAGAGGTTAGGTGTGATTAGCCTAGAGACGCCTCAGCGCAAATGCCCCTCATCTTGCCTGGAGGGGAGAACCTCCTGGATTTTCTCGAGTTGCGGCAGGTGCTCTCGACTAACGACGGGGACCTCAGGGACCCACTTTGGTGGCCTCAGGAAAGGCCAGACCCCATGCGAGTTGCTCGGGGCACTCTCAGGATTCCTGTCCCGTCGATGCCGGTGCCTAAGACCTTGTGTGGAGTCAGTGCCGGAACCTGAGGATTCCTCTCTAGTGCTGACATGCATCTTGAGGTATTTCTGGAGTCTCCCCATGGGAGTCAGTCCCCGTCTCGAGTGGGGACATGTACGTGCGTTTTACTCCCAATCTGTAGCAGCAGTATCATGCTTCCCTTCACGTGGATGAAGGGATCAGTGGCTTTCCCTCTCGGCTTTCCCACGAGGCTTTCCCAAGAGGTTTTCCCACAGGGCAGTCCCACGTGCCACGGTGGTGTGAGTCGATCCTCGGCTTGAAAGTCGAGGCAGTGCAGGGAAAACTTGTTTTCCTGGAATGGACTAAGACATCTGGGGGACTCTGGGAACGGTGGCATGAACCTGGAGTCCCTCTCGCGTTTCCTGTGGAGGGCGCCTCCTCTTGAGATGGGATGAAAACGCCGGGAATTCTTTCCCGACCACGCCGGGAAAGGATCCCTCCTCTCGAGCTAGGAGGCGTAAACGGGGCTCCTCTATGTGGGTGGGACTCTCGTGCTTACTCTCGAGTGGAGACTGGTATGTCGCGGAACTTCTTGAGTTGCAGCAAGGGTGTGAAGGACCCTTTGGAAGTTCCCGAGGTTAGGTGTGATTAGATTCGAGATGCCTCAGCGGAAATGGGCCTCATCTCGCCAGGAGGGGAGAACCTCCTGGATTTTCTCGAGTTGCGGCAGGTGCTCTCGACTTACGACGGGGACCTCAGGGACCCGCTCTGGTGGCCTCTAGAAAGGCCAGTCCCATGCGAGTTGCTTGGGGGCCTCTCGGGATTCCTCTCCTGTCAATTCTGGGGCCTAAGACCTTGTGTGGAGTCGGTGCCGGAACCTGAGGATTCCTCTCCAGTGCTGACATGGATCTTGGGGTACCTCTGGAGTCTCCCCAGGGGAGTCAGTCCTCGTCTCGAGTGGGGGCATGCACGTGCGCTTTCCTCCCGAGCTGTAGCAGCAGTGTCGCGCTTCCCTTCGTGTGTATCAAGGGATCTGTGGCTTTCCCTCGAGGCTTTCCCACGACGCTTTACCAAAGGGCTGTTCCACGTGCCACCGTGGTGTGAGTCGATCCTCGGCTTGAAAGTCGAGGCAGTGCAGGGAAAACAGGTTTCCGTGGAATGGACTGAGATATCTGGGGGACTCTGGGAATGGTGGCACGACCCTGGAGTTCCTCTCGCCTTTCCTGTGGAGAGCGCCTCCTCTTGAGATGCGACGGTAACGAGGGGAATTCTTTCCCCACGACGCCGGGAAAGGATCCCTCCTCAGGAGCTAGGAGGCGGAAACGGGGCTCCTCTGGATGTGGGCGGGACTCTCATGCTTCCTCTCGAGTTGAGACTGGTATGTCGCGGAACTTCTTGAGTTGCAGCAAGGGTGTGAAGGACCCTTTGGAAGTTCCCGAGGTTAGGTGTGATTAGATTCGAGATGCCTCAGCGGAAATAGGCCTCATCTCGCCTGGAGGGGAGAACCTCCTGGATTTTTCGAGTTGTGGCAGGTGCTCTCGGCTTACGACAGGGACCTCAGGGACCCGCTCTGGTGGCCTCAGGAAAGGCCAGTCCCCATGCGAGTTGCTCGAGGGCGTCTCGGGATTCCTCTCACGGCGATGCGGGTGCCTAAGACCTTCTGTGGAGTCGGTGCCAGAAACTGAGGATTCCTCTGCAGTGCTGACATGGATCTTGGGGTACTTCTGGAGTCTCCACAGGGGCGTCAGTCCTCGTCTCGAGTGGGGGCATGCGCGAGCGATTTCCTCCCGAGCTGTACCAGCAGTGTCACGCTTCACTTCGTGTGGATCAAGGGATCTGTGGCTTTCCCTTGAGGCTTTCCCACGAGGCTTTCCCACGATGCTTTCCCACAGGGCTGTCCCACGTGCCACCGTGGTGTGAGTCTATCCTCGGCTTGAAAGTCAAGGCAGTGCAGGGAAAAGAGTTTTCCCTGGAATCGACTGAGACATCTGGGGGACTCTGGGAATGGTGGCACGACCCTGGAGTTCCTCTCGCCTTTCCTGTGGTGAGTGCCTCTTCTTGATATGCGACGGGAACGTCGGCAATTCTTTCCCGACAACGCAGGGAAAGATCCCTCCTCTTGAGCTATGAAGCGGAAACGGGACTCCTCTGGATGTGGGCGGGACTCTCATGCTTCCTCTGGAGTGGAGATGGATTTTTCTGGGAACTTCTTGAGTTGCAGCAAGGGTGTGTAGGACCCTTTGGAAGTTCCCGAGGTTAGGTGTGATTAGATTCGAGATGCCTCAGCGGAAATAGGCCTCATCTCGCCTGGAGGGGAGAACCTCCTGGATTTTTCGAGTTGTGGCAGGTGCTCTCGGCTTACGACAGGGACCTCAGGGACCCGCTCTGGTGGCCTCAGGAAAGGCCAGTCCCCATGCGAGTTGCTCGAGGGCGTCTCGGGATTCCTCTCACGGCGATGCGGGTGCCTAAGACCTTCTGTGGAGTCGGTGCCAGAAACTGAGGATTCCTCTGCAGTGCTGACATGGATCTTGGGGTACTTCTGGAGTCTCCACAGGGGCGTCAGTCCTCGTCTCGAGTGGGGGCATGCACGAGCGATTTCCTCCCGAGCTGTACCAGCAGTGTCACGCTTCACTTCGTGTGGATCAAGGGATCTGTGGCTTTCCCTTGAGGCTTTCCCACGAGGCTTTCCCACGATGCTTTCCCACAGGGCTGTCCCACGTGCCACCGTGGTGTGAGTCTATCCTCGGCTTGAAAGTCAAGGCAGTGCAGGGAAAAGAGTTTTCCCTGGAATCGACTGAGACATCTGGGGGACTCTGGGAATGGTGGCACGACCCTGGAGTTCCTCTCGCCTTTCCTGTGGTGAGCGCCTCTTCTTGATATGCGACGGGAACGTCGGGAATTCTTTCCCGACAACGCAGGGAAAGATCCCTCCTCTTGAGCTATGAAGCGGAAACGGGACTCCTCTGGATGTGGGCGGGACTCTCATGCTTCCTCTCGAGTGGAGATGGATTTTTCTGGGAACTTCTTGAGTTGCAGCAAGGGTGTGTAGGACCCTTTGGAAGTTCCAGAGGTTAGGTGTGATTAGCCTCGTGACACCTCAGCGCAAATGGGCCTCATCTCGCCTGGAAGGCAGAACCTCCTTGATTTTCTCGAGTTGCGGCAGGTGTTCTCGACCTACGACGGGGACCTCAGGGACCCGCTCTGGTGGCCTCAGGAAAGGCCAGTCCCCATGCGAGTTCCTCGGGGGCCTCTCGGGATTTCTCTCCCGTTGATATCGGGGCCTAAGACCTTGTGTGGAGTCGGTGCCGGAACCTGAGCATTCCTCTCCAGTGCTGACATGGAACTTTGAGTACTTCTGGAGTCTCTACAGGGGAGTCAGTCCTCGTCTTTAGTGGGGGCATTCACGTGCGCTTTCTTCCCGAGCTGTAGCTGCAGTGTCACGTTTCCCGTCGAGTGGATCAAGGAATCAGTGGCTTTCCCTCCAGGCTTTCCCACGAGGCTGTTCCACGTGCCACCATGGTGTGAATCGATCCTCGGCTTGAACGTCGAGGCAGTGCAGGGAAAACAGGTTTCCCTGGAATGGACTGAGACATCTGGGGGACTCTGGGAACGGTGGCACGAACCTGGAGTCCCTCTCGCGTTTCCTGTGGAGTGCGCCTCCTCTTGAGATGGGATGGGAACGCCGGGAATTCTTTCCCGACCACTCCGGGAAAGGATCCCTCCTCTCGAGCTAGGAGGCGTAAACGGGGCTCCTCTATGTGGGTGGGACTCTCGTGCTTACTCTCGAGTGGAGACGGGTATGTCGCGGTACTTCTTGAGTTGCAGCAAGGGTGTGAAGGACCCTTTGGAAGTTCCCGAGGTTAGGTGTGATTAGATTCGAGATGCCTCAGCGGAAATGGGCCTCATCTCGCCTGGAGGGGAGAACCTCCCGGATTTTCTCGAATTTCGGCAGGTGCTCGCGACTTACGACGGGGACTTCAGGGACCCGCTCTGATGGAGGAAAGGCCAGTCCCCATGCCAGTTGCTCGGGGGCCTCTCGGGGTTCCTCTCCCGTCGATGCCAGGGCCTAAGACCATGTGTGGAGTCGGTGCCGAAACCTGAGGATTCCTCTCCAGTGCTGACATGGATCTTGGGGTTCTTCTGGAGTCTGCCCAGGGTAGTCAGTCCTCGACTCGAGTGGGGGCATGCACGTGTGCATTCCTCCCGAGTTGTAGCAGCTGTGTCACCCTTCCACTCGCGTGGATCAAGGGATCTGGGGCTTACCCTCGAGGCTTTCCCACGAGGCTTTCCCACAGGGCTGTCCCACGTGCCACCGTGGTGTGAGTCGATCCTCGGCGTGAAAGTCGAAGCAGTGCAGGGAAAACAGGATCCTCTGGAATGGACTGAGACATCTGTGGGACTCTTGGAATGGTGGCACGACCCATGAGTTCCTCTCGCCTTTACTGTACAGCGCGCCTCCTCTTGAGATGCGTCGGAAACGTCGGGAATTCTTTCCCGAGCAAGCAGGGAAGGATCCCTCATCTCGAGCTAGGAGGCGGAGACGGGGCTCCTCTAGATGTGGGCGGGACGCTCGTGCTTCCTCTCGAGTGGAGACGGGTATGTCGGGAAACTTCTTGAGCTGCAGCAAGGGTGTCAAGGACACTTTGGAAGTTCCAGAGGTGAGGTGTGATTAGCCTCGAGACGCCTCAGCAGAAATGGACCTCATCTCGCCAGGAGGGGAAAACCTCCTGAATTTTCTCGAGTTGCGGTAGGTGCTCTCGACTTACAACGGGGACCTCAGGGACCCGCTCTGGTGGCCCCAGGAAAGGCCAGTCCCCTTGCGAGTTGCTCGGGAGCCTCGCGGGATTCCTCTCCCGTCGATGCCGGGGCCTAAGACCTTGTGTGGAGTCGGTGCCGGAACCTGAGGATTCCTCTCCAGTGCTGACATGGATCTTGGGGTACTTCTGGAGTCTCCCCAGGGGAGTCAGTCCTCGTCTCTAGTGGGGGCATGCACGTGCGCTTTCCTCTCGAGCTGTAGCAGCACTGTCAAGCTTCCCTTTGCGTGGATCAAGGGATCTGTGGCTTTCGTTCGAGGCTTTCCCATGAGGCTTTCCCACGAGGCTTTCCCACAGGGCTGTACCACGTGCCACCGTGGTGTGAGTCGATCCTCGGCTTGAAAGTGGAGGCAGTGCAGGGGAAACAGGTTTCCCTGGAATGGACTGAGATATCTGGGGGACTCTGGGAATGGTGGCACGACCCTGGAGTTCCTCTCGCCTTTCCTGTGGAGAGCGCCTCCTCTTGAGATTCGACGGGAACGCCGGGAATTCTTTCCCGACCACGCAGAGAAAGGATCCCTCCTCTCGAGCTAGGAGGTGGAAACGGGGCTCATCTGGATGTCGGCGGAACTCTCGTGCTTCCTCTTGAGTGGAGCCGGGTATGTCGGGGAACTATTTGAGTTGCAGCAAGGGTGTGAAGGACCCTTTGGAAGTTCCAGATGTTAGATGTGATTAGCCTAGAGACGCCTCAGCGGAAATGGGCCTCATCTCGCCTGGAGGGGAGAACCTCCTGGATTTTCTCGAGTTGTGGCAGGTGCTCTCGACTTACGACGGGGACCTCAGGGACCCGATCAGGTGGCCTCAGGAAAGGCCAGTCCCCATGCGAGTTGCTCGGGGGCCTCTCGGGATTCCTCTCCCGTCAATGCCGGGGCCTAAGACCTTGTGTGAAGACGGTGCCGGAACCTGAGGATTCCTCTCCAGTGCTGACATGGATCTTGGGGTACTTCTGGAGTCTCCCCAGGGGAGTCAGTCCCCATCTGGAATCGGGGCATGCAGGTGCGCTTTCCTTCCGAGCTGTAGCTGCAGTGTCGTGCTTCCCTTCGCGTGGATCAAGGGATCTGTTGCTTCGCCTCCAGGCTTTCCCACGAGGCTTTCCCACAGGGCTGTCCCACGTGCCACCGTGGTGTGAGTCGATCCTCGGCTTGAAAGTCGAGGCAGTGCAGGGAAAACAGGTTTCCCTGGAATGGACTGAGACATCTGGGGGACTCTGGGAATGGTGGCACGACCCTGGAGTTCCTCTCGCCTTTCCTGTGGAGAGCGCCTCCTCTTGAGATTCGACGGGAACACCGGGAATTCTTTCCCGACCACGCAGAGAAAGGATTCCTCCTCTCGAGTCAGGAGGCAAAAGCGGGACTACTCTGGATGTGGGCGGGACTCTCGTGCTTCCTCTCGAGTGGAGACGGGTATGTCCGGGAACTTCTTGAGTTGCAGCAAGGGTGTGAAGGACACTTTGGATGTTCCAGAGGCTTGCTCTGATTAGCCTGGAGACGCATCAGCGAAAATGGGCCTCATCTCGCCTGGATGGGAGAACCTCCTGGATTTTCTCGAGTTTCAGCTGGGGCTATCGACTTACGACGGGGACCTCAGGGACCTGCTCTGGTGGCCTCACGAAAGGCCAGTCCCCATGCGAGTGGCTCGCGGGCGTCTCGGGATTCCTCTGACGTTGATGCCGGGGCCTAAGACCTTATGTGGAGATAGTGCCAGGAACTGAGGATTCCTCTCCAGTGCTGACATGGATGTTGGGGTACTTCTGGAGTCGCCACAGGGGAGTCAGTCCTCATCTCGAGGGGGGGCATGCACGTGCGCTTTCCTCCCGAGCTGTAGCAGCAGTGTCACGCTTCCCTTCGCGTGCATCAAGGGATCTGTGGCTTTCCCTCGAGGCTTTCCCAGGAGGCTTTCCCATGAGGCTTTCCCACAGGGCTGTCCCACGTGCCACCGTGGTGTGAGTCGATCCTCGTCTTGAAAGTCGAGGCCGTGCAGGGAAAAAAGTTTTCCTGGAAAGGACTGAGACATCTGGGGGACTCTGGGAATGGTGGCACGACCCTGGAGTTCCTCTCGCCTTTCCTGTGGAGAGCGCCTCCTCTTGAGATGCGACGGGAACGCGGGGATTCTTTCCCCACCACACAGGGAAAGGATCCCTCCTCTCGAGCTAGGAGGCGGAAACGGGGCTCCTCTGGATGTGGGTGGGACTCTCGTGCTTCCTCTCGAGTGGAGACGGGTATGTCGGGGAACTTCTTGAGTTGCAGCAAGGGTATGAAGGTCCCTTTGGAATTTCCAGAGGTTAGATGTGATTAGCCTCAAGACGCCTCAGCGGAAATGGGCCTCATCTCGCCTGGAGGGGAGAACCTCCTGGATTTTCTCGAGTTGCGGCAGGTGCTCTCGACTTACGACGGGAACCTCAGGGACCCGCTCTGGTGGCCTCGGGAAAGGCCAGTCCCCATGCGAGTTGCTCGGGAGCCTCTCGGGATTCCTCTCCCGTCGATGCCGGGGCCTAAGATCTCGTGTGGAGTCGGTGCCGGAACCTGAGGATTCCTCTCCAGTGCTGACATGGATCTTGGGGTACTTCTGGAGTCTCCTCAGGGGAGTCAGTCCTCGTCTCGAGTGGGGGCATGCACGTGCACTTTCCTCACGAGCTGTAGCAGCAGTGTCACGCTTCCCTTTGCGTGGATCAAGGGATCTGTGGCTTTCCCACGAGGCTTTCCCACAGGGCTGTCCCACGTGCCACCGTGGTGTGAGTCGATCCTCGGCTTGAAAGTCTAGGCAGTGCAGGGAAAACAGGTTTCCCTGGAATGGACTGAGACATCTGGGGGACGCTGGGAATGGTGGCACGACCCTGGAGTTCCTCTCACCTTTCCTGTGGAGAGTGCCTCCTCTTGAGATGCGACGGGAACCCCGGGAATTCTTTCCCGACCACGCAGGGAAAGGATCCCTTCTCCCGAGCTAGGAGTCGGAAACGGGTCTCCTCTGGATGTGGGCGGGACTCTCGTGCTTCCTCTCAAGTGGAGACGGGTATGTCGGGGAACTTCTTGAGTTGCAGCAAGGGTGTGAAGGACCCTTTGGAAGTTCCAGATGTTAGATGTGATTAGCCTCCAGACGCCTCAGCGGAAATGGGCCTCATCTCGCCTGGAGGGGAGAACCTCCTGCATTTTCTCAAGTTTCGGCAGGTGCTCTCGAGTTAGGACAGGGACCTCTGTTACCCGCTCTGGTGGCCTCAGGTAAGGCCAGTCCGCATGCGAGTTGCTCGGGGGACTCTCGGGATTCCTCTCCCGTCGATGCCAGGGCCTAAGACCTTGTGTGGAGTCGGTGCCGGAACCTGAGGATTCCTCTCCAGTGCTGACATGGATCTTGGGGTACTTCTGTAGTCTCCCCAGGGGAGTCAGTCCTCATCTCGATTGGGGCCATGCACGTGCGCTTTCCTCCCTAGCTGTAGCAGCAGTGTTGCGCTTCCACTCGCGTGGATCAAGGGATCTGTGGCTTTCCCTCGAGGCTTTCCCACGAGGCTTTCCCACAGGGCTGTCCCACGTGCCACCGTGGTGTGAGTTGATCCTCGGCTTGAATGTCGAGGCAGTGCAGGGAAAACAGCTTTCCCTGGAATGGACTGAGACATCTGGGGGACTCTGGGAATGGTGACACGACCCTTGAGTCCCTCTCGCCTTTCCTGTGGAGAGCGCCTCCTCTTGAGATGCGACGGGAACGCCGGGAATTCTTTCCCGACCCCGCAAGGAAAGGATCCCTCGTCTGCAGCTATGATTCGGAAAAGGGGCTCCTCTGGATGTAGGCGGGACGCTCGTTCTTCCTCTCGAGTGGAGATGGGTATGTCGAGGAACTTCTTGAGTTGCAGCAAGGGTGTGAAGGACCCTTTGGAAGTTCCAGAGGTTAGGTGTGATTAGCCTCGAGATGCCTCAGTAGAAGTGAGCCTCACCTCGCTTGGAGGGGAGAACCTCCTGGATTTTCTCGAGTTGCGTCAGGTGCTCTCAACTTACGACGGGGACCTCAGGGATGCACTCTGGTGGCCTTAGGAAATGCCAGTCCCCATGCGAGTTGCTCGGGGGCTTCTCAGGATTCCACTCCCATCGATGCCGGAGCATAAGGCCTTGTGTGGAGTCGGTGCCGGAACCTGAGGATTCATCTCCAGTGCTGACATGGATCTTGGGGTACTTTGGAGTCTCCCCAGGGGAGTCAGTACTCGTCTCAAGTGGGGGCAGGCACATGAGCTTTCCCCCCGGTCTGTAGCAGCAGTGTGGCGATTCCCTTCGCATGGATCAAGGGATCTGTGGCTTTCCCTCGAGGCTTTCCCAGGAGGCTTTCCATGAAGCTTTCCCACAGGGCTGTCCCACATGCCACCTTTGTGTGAGTCGATCCTCGCCTTGAAAGTCGAGGCAGTGCAGGGAAAACAGGTTTCCCTGGAATGGACTGAGACATCTGGGGGACTCTGGGAATGGTGGCACGACCCTGGAGTTCCTCTCGCCTTTCCTGTGGATAGCGCCTACTCTTGAGACGCGACGGGAACACCGGGAATTCTTTCCCGACCAAGCAGGGAAAGGATCCCTCCTCTCGAGCTAGGAGGCAGAAACGGGGCTCCTCTGGATGTGGGCGGGACTCTCGAGCTTCCTCTCGAGTGGAGACGGGTATGTCAGGGAACTTCTTGAGTTGCAGCAAGGGTGTGAAGGACCCTTTGGAAGTTCCAGAGGTTAGATGTGATTAGCCTGAAGACGCCTAAGCGGAAATGGGCTTCATCTCTCCTGGAGGGGAGAACCTCCTGGATTTTCTCGAGTTGCGGCAGGTGCTCTCGACTTACGACGGGGACCTCAGGGACCCGCTCTGGTGGCCTCAGGAAAGGCCAGTCCCCATGCGAGTTGCTCGGGGGCCTCTCGGGATTACTCTCCCGTCGATGCCGGGGCCTAAGTCCTTGTGTGGGGTCGGTTCCGGAACCTGAGGATTCCTCTCCAGTGCTGACATGGTACTTGGCGAACTCCTGGAGTCTCCCCAGGTGAGTCAGTCCTCGTCACAAGTGGGGGCATGAACTTGCGCTTTCCTCCCGAGCTGTAGCAGCAGTGTCACGCTTCCCTTCACGTGCATCAAGGGATATGTGGCTTTCCCTCGAGGCTTTCCCAGGAGGCTTTCCCACGAGGCTTTCCCACAGGGCAGTCCCACGTGCCATCGTGGTGTGAGTCGATCATCGGCTTGAAAGTAGAGGCAGTGCAGGGAAAACAGGTTTCCCTGGAATGGACTGAGACATCTGGGGGACTCTGGCAATGGTGGCACGACCCTGGAGTTCCTCTCGCCTTTCCTGTCGAGAGCGCCTCCAGTTGAGATGCGACGGGAACGCGGGGAATTCTTTCCCCACCACGCAGGGAAAGGATCCCTACTCTCGAGCTATGAGGCGGAAACGGGGATCCTTGGATGTGGGCGGGACTTTCGTGCTTCCTCTCGAGTGGAGACGGTTATGTCGGGGAACTTCTTGAGTTGCAGCAAGGGTGTGAAGGACCCTTTGGAATTTCCTGATGTTAGATATGATTAGCCTCGAGACGACTCAGCGGAAATGGGCCTCATCTCGCCTGGAGGGGAGAAACTCCTGGATTTTCTCGAGTTGCGGCAGGTGCTCTCGACTTACGACAGGGACCTCAGGGACCCGCTCTGGTGGCCTCAGGAAAGGCCAGACCCCATGCGAGTTGCTCGGGGGCCTCTCGGGATTCCTCTCCCGTTGATGCCGGGGAATAAGACCTCGTGTGGAGTCGGTGCCGGAACCTGAGGATTCCTCTCCAGTGCTGACATGGATGTTGGGGAACTTCTGGAGTCTCCCCAGGTGAGTCAGTCCTCATCTGTAGTGGGGGCATGAACGTGCGCTTTCCTCCCGAGCTGTAGCAGCAGTGTGGCGCTTCACTTCACGTGGATCAAGGGATCTGTGGCTTTCCCTCGAGGCTTTCCCAGGAGGCTTTCCCACAAGGCTTTCCCACAGGGCTGTCCCAGGTGCCACCGTGGTGTGAGTCGATCCTCGGCTAGAAAGTGGAGGCAGTGCAGGGAAAACAGGTTTCCCTGGAATGTACTGAGACATCTGGGGGACTCAGGGAATGGTGGCACGACCCTGGAGTTCCTCTCGCCTTTCCTGTCGAGAGCGCCTCCACTTGAGATGCGACGGGAACGCGGGGAATTCTTTCCCGACCACGCAAGGAAAGGATCCCTCCTCTGGAGCTATGAGGCGGAAACGGGGATCCTCAGGATGTGGGCGGGACTCTCGTATTTCCTCTCGAGTGGAGACGGGTATGTCGGGGAACTTCTTCAGTTGCAGCAAGGGTGTGAAGGACCCTTTGGAAGTTCCCGATGTTAGATGTGATTAGCCTCTAGAGGCCTCGGCGGAAATGAGCCTCATCTCGCCTGGAGGGGAGAAACTGCTGGATTTTTTCGAGTGGCGGCACGTGCTCTCGACTTACGACGGGAACCTCAGGGACCTGCTCTGGTGGCCTCGGGAAAGGCCAGTCCCCATGCGAGTTGCTCGGGAGCCTATCGTGGTTCCTCTCCCGTTGATGCCGGGGCCTAAGACCTCGTTTGGAGTCGGTGCCGGAACCTGAGGATTCCTCTCCAGTGCTGACATGGGTCTTGGGGTACTTCTGGAGTCTCCACAGGGGAGTCAGTCCTCGTCTGTAGTGGGGGCATTAAAGTGTGCTTTCCTCCTGAGCTGTAGCAGCAGTGTCGCTCTTCCCTTCGCGTGGATCAAGTGATCTGTGGCTTTTCCTCGAGGCTTTCCCAGGAGGCTTTCCCACGAGGCTTTGCCACAGGGCTGTCCCAGGTGCCACCGTGGTGTGAGTCGATCCTCGGCTAGAAAGTGGAGGTAGTGCAGGGAAAACAGGTTTCCCTGGAATGGACTGAGACATCTGGGGGACTCAGGGAATGGTGGCACGACCCTGGAGTTTCTCTCGCCTTTCCTGTCGAGAGCGCCTCCACTTGAGATGCGACCGGAACGCGGGGAATTCTTTCCCGACCACGCAAGGAAAGGATCCCTCCTCTGGAGCTATGAGGCGGAAACGGGGATCCTCAGGATGTGGGCGGGACTCTCGTACTTCCTCTCGAGTGGAGACGGGTATGTCGGGGAACTTCTTCAGTTGCAGCAAGGGTGTGAAGGACCCTTTGGAAGTTCCCGATGTTAGATGTGATTAGCCTCGAGAGGCCTCAGCGGAAATGAGCCCCATCTCGCCTGGAGAGGAGAAACTCCTGGATTTTCTCGAGTTACGGCAGGTGCTCTCGTCTTACGACGGGGACCTCAGGGACCCGCTCTGGTGGCCTCAGGAAAGGCCAGTCCCCATGCGAGTTGCTCGGAGGACTCTCGGGATTCCTCTCACGTCGATGCCGGGGCCTAAAACCTCATGTGTAGTCAGTGCCGGAACCTGAGGATTCCTCTCCAGTGCTGACATGGATCTTGGGGTACTTCTGGAGTATCCCCAGGGGAGGCAGTCCTCGTTTCGAGTGAGGGCATGTACTTGCGATTTCCTCCCGAGCTGTAGCAGCAGTGTCACGCTAACCTTCGCGTGCATCAGGGATCTGTGGCTTTCCCTCGAGGCTTTCCCAGGAGGCTTTCCATGAGGCTTTCCCACAGGGCTGTCCCACGTGCCACCTTTGTGTGAGTTGATCCTCGCTTTGAAAGTCGAGGCAGTGCAGGGAAAACAGTTTTCCCTGGAATGGACTGAGATATCTGGTGGACTCTGGGAATGGTGGAACGACCCTGGAGTTCCTCTCGCCTTTCCTGTGGAGAGCGCCTACTCTTGAGATGCGACGGAAACACCGGGAATTCTTTCCCGACCACGCAGGGAAAGGATCCCTACACTTGAGCTATGAGGCGGAAACGGGGATCCTCTGGATGTGGGCGGGACTCTCGTGCTTCCTCTGGAGTGGAGACGGGTATGTCAGGGAACTTCTTGAGTTGCAGCAAGGGTATGAAGGACCCTTTGGAAGTTCCAGAGGTTAGATGTGATTAGCCTCAAGACGCCTGAGCGGAAATGGGCCTCATCTCGCCTGGAGGGGAGAACCTCCTGGAATTTCTCGAGTGGCGGCAGGTGCTCTCGACTTACGACGCGAACCACAGGGACCCGCTCTGGTGGCCTCGGGAAAGGCCAGTCCCCATGCGAGTTGCTCGGGAGCCTCTCGTGATTCCTCTCACGTCGATGCCGGGGCCTAAGACCTTGTGTGGAGTCGGTGCCGGAACCTGAGGATTCCTCTCCAGTGCTGACATGGATCTTGGGGTACTTCTGGAGTCTCCCCAGCGGAGTCAGTCCTCGTCTTGAGTGAGGGCATGCATGTGCGATTTCCTCCCGAGCTGTAGCAGCAGTGTCACGCTTCCCTTCGCGTGCAACAAGGGATCGGTGGCTTTCCCTCGAGGCTATCCCAGGAGGCTTTCCCATGAGGCTTTCCCACAGGGCTATTCCACTTGCCATCATGGTGTGAGTCGATCCTCGGCGTGAAAGTCGAACCAGTGCAGAGAAAACAGGAACCTCCTTCCCCACAGTAGGTGGTACACTGTCCCCTTGGGCGGGTATCTCCAGGGCACTCGCGCTCGGGGTTTGCCCGCGGAGGTGCAGGCCTCAGGCTCTACGTGAGAAAAGCCCCAAATGGCATTAGCTGCCAGTCCAGATGCTCGCCCCTCAGGTCTCTGGGCCGGAGCCTTGGGCTCCAGGCAACTCAAATCCCTCGGGGGTGGCACTCTGGGACTGCTGTAGGGAAAGGACGCCAAGAGCCCACGGAGGAGTTGGGGAGGGGGCATGGGGGAAACGGAGGCGAGGACAGCGAGGGATCTAGGTGGAGGCGCTGGAGAGAGCATCTGGTGTCCCGGAATGCCTCGGAGGAGCCAGCGGGGGACAGTCGAGGCCCAGGGACCTGCGGAATGTGATAAGGCGGGAAATCCCAGAGCAAGGCAGGCTGGGAAAGGGGGCGTTGGTGGCCAATTCAAAGGGACCTTGGGGCGTTTCCTGGGTGGTGAGCTCCCTTGGCACTGCTGAGGGCCCCTGATTGATCCACCCGGGGTTGATCCCACCCCCCGCTGCGAGGGAGGGCCACAAACCAAAGCGCGCGAACTGCCCGCCCACCCCGACGGAGATCTTGGCGGTCCAGGGCTCAGCCGTGCCCGGGAAAAGCCCACTCGCTCCACGGGACTCCGTCCAGGGTCTCTGCTTGGAAAGAGGCCAGGGGCGGCCCCCCTCCATCTACCCCCAAACCCTATTGACGTCAATGTGCGGAGACGCCCTCCCGTTCTCCAGAGTCCTAAGCTGCTGGGTCCCCGCCCACTCGGCCAGCAGTCTGCAGCGTGCCGTGTGCCTCTCCCACCATGGCTTCGTCCGGCTCCCCAGCACCTCAAGCGGTACGTTTGCCCTCGGTCCCTGTGGTCGGATCACATCTCAGGGGATTTGCGGGTGGCCTGGGCAAGGGCTCTCGGCAATGTGTTGACCCCCCTCCCACCCGAGAACGGCTGGGACCCATCGGCCAGGCCCGGGTTCCGAGCGTCAGGTGTGCCCAAATTCGGAGGGCGTGGCATCGTTCGTTCATCTTGCTCCTTTGGCACACACATGGCTTCTCCGTTCTCTTTTCTGGGAAGACAGTGTTGTTTCAGGGGGCGTGCTGCGGGGGGCGGCGGGCCGGGTTCCGGGGGTGGGGGAGCGGGTGCTGTGCTGGGATGAGGCCCTTTATCCTCACATCTTCCTGTGGGAATGGGAGTCGGGGAGCTCTGTGGCCTTGCTGCCTTCAGTGGCTTCCTCTGCACAGGGCCTAGTGGCTTCTGCCTTTTGTCAGGCGTACCGGGTTTGGGCTTCGCTTTGGTGGCCTTGGCTTTGCCTTGCCTGGCCTTGGCCTTGCCCTTCCCTTTGCCTTGGTCTTGG
>NW_017191868.1:0-10576 GCF_001704415.2 Capra hircus
CCTCAGCTCCAATCCTGCCTTGCCTTTGCACATAGTGCCAGGCGTGTTGGGGAGGGCTTAGGGGGTGGTGGGTTGCACACTGCCAAGGGCTTCAGCAGTGAAGCTCTGTCAGAGGGAAGGAAGGGCAACTGCAGGGCTCCTCCAGCGGTTTTCTGGCCGCCAGAATCAGCGCCGCACGGAGAGCACCAGGCTCCAGGGCCCCTGGCTGGGGTTTTCAGCCCCGCACACACGGAGGCTGATTCCTTGGGTGCCCAGAAAGTGTATGACAGACGTAGGTTCCCTAGCACTCTCCTCCCCAGCAGAGACATGTGCAGGTGGTTGGGGCCTGATCCTGCGTGTCTGGGTTCCTGCCCACAGCCCCAACTCAGGGGAAGCAGCCCCTGAGGCAAGACCTGCTGGAGGAGCCCTGCGCCCCCGCCTGATAGGCGAGTGCACAGCCAGCAGGGAAGCGAGCCTCCTCGGGGGGAAGAGGAGGCAGCCCAGCCCGTCAAGTTGAAAGCCCTGCTTGCACGGAGCTAAGTGCGCCTCCAGTACGGCAGAGCTCTAGCTCTGCTCAGAGCCCCGATCTGGCAGAGTTCCTGGGCGCGAGGCTGCTCTGCCGGGGGCTAGCCTTGCCCAGACTTGCCTTGCTTTTAGGCTGCCTCCCAGGAAGGAGCAGCAGCAGGAGCCTGGGACGCCACTGGCGCCTTTCTTGCCTCAGCTCCAATCCTGCCTTGCCTTTGCACTTAGGTCCCAGTCCTCCTTAAGGAGAGCTTAGGGGCTGGTGGGTTGCACACTGCCAAGGGCTCCAGCAGTGAGAATTCTGTCAGAGGGAAGGGAAGGGCAACTGCAGGGCTCCTCCAGCGGTTGCTAGGCCGCCCAGATTCAGCGCCACACGAGAGCACCAGGCTCCCAGGGCCCCTGGCTGGGGTTTTCAGCCCCGCACACACGGAGGCTGATTCCTTGGGTGCCCAGAAAGTGTATGACAGACGTAGGTTCCCTAGCACTCTCCTCCCCAGCAGAGACATGTGCAGGTGTTGGGGCCTGATCCTGCGTGTCTGGGTTCCTGCCCACAGCCCCAACTCAGGGGAAGCAGCCCCTGAGGCAAGACCTGCTGGAGGAGCCCTGCGCCCCCGCCTGATAGGCGAGTGCACAGCCAGCAGGAAGCGAGCCTCCTCGGGGGAAGAGGAGGCAGCCCAGCCCCGTCAAGTTGAAAGCCCTGCTTGCACGGAGCTAAGTGCGCCTCCAGTACGGCAGAGCTCTAGCTCTGCTCAGAGCCCCGATCTGGCAGAGTTCCTGGCGCGAGGCTGCTCTGCCGGGGGCTAGCCTTGCCCAGACTTGCCTTGCTTTTAGGCTGCCTCTCCAGGAAGGAGCAGGCAGCAGGAGCCTGGGAGTCGCCACTGGCGCCTTCTTGCCTCAGCTCCAATCCTGCCTTGCCTTTGCACTTAGGTCCCAGTCCTCCTTAAGGAGAGCTTAGGGGCTGGTGGGTTGCACACTGCCAAGGGCTCCAGCAGTGAGAATTCTGTCAGAGGGAAGGGAAGGGCAACTGCAGGGCTCCTCCAGCGGTTTGCTTGGCCGCCCAGATTCAGCGCCACACGGAGAGCACCAGGCCCAGGGCCCCTGGCTGGGTTTTCAGCCCCGCACACACGGAGGCTGATTCCTTGGGTGCCCAGAAAGTGTATGACAGACGTAGGTTCCCTAGCACTCTCCTCCCCAGCAGAGACATGTGCAGGGTTTGGGGCCTGATCCTGCGTGTCTGGGTTCCTGCCCACAGCCCCAACTCAGGGGAAGCAGCCCCTGAGGCAAGACCTGCTGGAGGAGCCCTGCGCCCCCGCCTGATAGGCGAGTGCACAGCCAGCAGGAAGCGAGCCTCCTCGGGGGAAGAGGAGGCAGCCCAGCCCGTCAAGTTGAAAGCCCTGCTTGCACGGAGCTAAGTGCGCCTCCAGTACGGCAGAGCTCTAGCTCTGCTCAGAGCCCCGATCTGGCAGAGTTCCTGGCGCGAGGCTGCTCTGCCGGGGGCTAGCCTTGCCCAGACTTGCCTTGCTTTTAGGCTCCCTCCCAGGAAGGAGCAGGCTGCAGGAGCCTGGGAGTCGCCACTGGCGCCTTCCTTGCCTCAGCTCCAATCCTGCCTTGCCTTTGCACTTAGGTCCCAGCGTCCTTAAGGAGGCTTAGGGGCTGGTGGGTTGCACACTGCCAAGGGCTCCAGCAGTGAGAAATTCTGTCAGAGGGAAGGGAAGGGCAACTGCAGGGCTCCTCAGCGGTTGCTTGGCCGCCCAGAATCAGCGCCGCACGGAGAGCACCAGGCTCCCAGGGCCCCTGGCTGGGGTTTTCAGCCCCGCACACACGGAGGCTGATTCCTTGGGTGCCAGAAAGTGTATGACAGACGTAGGTTCCCTAGCACTCTCCTCCCCAGCAGAGACATGTGCAGGTGTTGGGGCCTGATCCTGCGTGTCTGGGTTCCTGCCCACAGCCCCAACTCAGGGGAAGCAGCCCCTGAGGCAAGACCTGCTGGAGGAGCCCTGCGCCCCCGCCTGATAGGCGAGAGCACAGCCAGCAGGAAGCGAGCCTCCTCGGGGGAAGAGGAGGCAGCCCAGCCCCGTCAAGTGAAAGCCCTGCTTGCACGGAGCTAAGTGGGGCCTCCAGTACGGCAGAGCTCTAGCTCTGCTCAGAGCCCCGATCTGGCAGAGTTTCTGGCGCGAGGCTGCTCGGCCGGGGGCTCGCCTTGCCAGACTTGCCTTGCTTTTAGGCTCCCTCCCCAGGAAGGAGCTGTCTGAGCGAGCCTGGGAGACGCCACTGGCGCCTTCCTTGCCTCAGCTCCAATCCTGCCTTGCCTTTGCACATAGGTGCCAGGCGTCCTTGGGGGGCTTAGGGTGGTGGGTTGCACACTGCCAAGGGCTTCAGCAGTGAGAGCTCTGTCAGAGGGAAGGGAAGGGCAACTGCAGGGCTCCTCCAGCGGTTCTTGGCCGCCAGAATCAGCGCCGCACCGAGAGCACCAGGCTCCAGGGCCCCTGGCTGGGGTTTTCAGCCCCGCACACACGGAGGCTGATTCCTTGGGTGCCCAGAAAGTGTATGACAGACGTAGGTTCCCTAGCACTCTCCTCCCCAGCAGAGACATGTGCAGGTGGTTGGGGCCTGATCCTGCGTGTCTGGGTTCCTGCCCACAGCCCCAACTCAGGGGAAGCAGCCCCTGAGGCAAGACCTGCTGGAGGAGCCCTGCGCCCCCGCCTGATAGGCGAGTGCACAGCCAGCAGGGAAGCGAGCCTCCTCGGGGGAAGAGGAGGCAGCCCAGCCCCGTCAAGTGAAAGCCCTGCTTGCACGGAGCTAAGTGCGCCTCCAGTACGGCAGAGCTCTAGCTCTGCTCAGAGCCCCGATCTGGCAGAGTTCCTGGCGCGAGCTGCTCTGCCGGGGGCTAGCCTTGCCCAGACTTGCCTTGCTTTAGGCTGCCTCTCCAGGAAGGAGCAGGCAGCAGGAGCCTGGGAGTCGCCACTGGCGCCTTCTTGCCTCAGCTCCAATCCTGCCTTGCCTTTGCACTTAGGTCCCAGTCCTCCTTAAGGAGAGCTTAGGGGCTGGTGGGTTGCACACTGCCAAGGGCTCCAGCAGTGAGAATTCTGTCAGAGGGAAGGGAAGGGCAACTGCAGGGCTCCTCCAGCGGTTGCTTGGCCGCCCAGATTCAGCGCCACACGGAGAGCACCAGGCTCCAGGGCCCCTGGCTGGGTTTTCAGCCCCGCACACACGGAGGCTGATTCCTTGGGTGCCAGAAAGTGTATGACAGACGTAGGTTCCCTAGCACTCTCCTCCCCAGCAGAGACATGTGCAGGTGTTTGGGGCCTGATCCTGCGTGTCTGGGTTCCTGCCCACAGCCCCAACTCAGGGGAAGCAGCCCCTGAGGCAAGACCTGCTGGAGGAGCCCTGCGCCCCCGCCTGATAGGCGAGTGCACAGCCAGCAGGGAAGCGAGCCTCCTCGGGGGAAGAGGAGGCAGCAAGTCCCCGTCAAGCTGAAATCCCTGCTTACACGAGCTAAGTGCGACTCCAGTACGGCAGATCTCTAGCTCTTCAGAGGCCCGATCTGGCAGAGTTCCTGGCACCAAGATGCTCTGCCATAGGCGAGCCTTGCGCAGACTTGCCTTGCTTTAAGGCTCCCTCCCCAGGAAGGAGCAGGCTGTGTGAGGCTCGGAAACGCCACTGGCGCCTTCCTGGCTTCAGCTCTACCCCTGCCTTGCCTTTGCACTTAGGTCCCAAGCGTCCTTGAGGAGGGCTTAGGGGCTGGTGGGTTGCACACTGCCAAGGGCTCCAGCAGTGAAAGCTCTGTCAGAGGGAAGCGAAGGGCAACAGCAGGGCTCCTTCAGCGGTTCCTTGGCCGCCCAGACAAAGCTCCGCACGGAGAGCACCAGGTTCCAAGGGCCCCTGGCTGGGTTTTCATCCCCACACTCCCAGAGGCTGACTCCGTGGGTGCCTAGAAAGTGTGTGAGAGACGTAGGTTCCCTAGCACTCTCCTCCCCAGCAGAGACATGTGCAGGTGTTGGGGCCTTATCCTGCGTGTCTGGGTTCCCGCCCACAGCCCAACTCAGGGGAAGCAGCCCCTGAGGCAAGACCTGCTGGAGGAGCCCTGCGCGCCCGCCTGATAG
The DNA here is from genome assembly GCF_001704415.2 of Capra hircus. NCBI lineage: Eukaryota > Metazoa > Chordata > Mammalia > Artiodactyla > Bovidae > Capra > Capra hircus. The sequence continues at coordinate 4,605 of NW_017191868.1, forward strand.
GCGAGAGCACAGCCAGCAGTGTAGCGAGCCTCCTCGGGAGAAGAGGAGGCAGCCGAGCCCAGTCAAGAGGAAAGCCCTGCTTGCACGGAGCTAAGTGGGCCTCCAGTACGGCAGAGCTCTAGCTCTGCTCAGAGCCCCGATCTGGCAGAGTTCTGGCGCGAGGCTGCTCGGCCGGGGCTCGCCTTGCCCAGACTTGCCTTGCTTTTAGGCTCCCTCCCCAGGAAGGAGCTGTCTGAGCGAGCCTGGAGACGCCACTGGTGCCTTCCTTGCCTCAGCTCCAATCCTGCCTTGCCTTTGCACATAGGTGCCAGCGTTTTTAGGGGTGGTGGGTTGCACACTGCCAAGGGCTTCAGCAGTGAGAGCTCTGTCAGAGGGAAGGAAGGGCAACTGCAGGGCTCCTCCAGCGGTTTCTGGGCGCCAGAATCAGCGCCGCACCGAGAGCACCAGGCTCCCAGGGCCCTGGCTGGGTTTTCAGCCCCGCACACACGGAGGCTGATTCCTTGGGTGCCAGAAAGTGTATGACAGACGTACAGCCAGCAGAGTGTGCAGCCGAGCCTCAACTCAGGGGAAGAGGCAAGGCAGCCGAGAGAGCCAGCCGAGCCTCTCAAGCCCGTCAAGGAAAGCCCTGCTTGCACGGAGCTAAGTGGGCCTCCAGTACGGCAGAGCTCTAGCTCTGCTCAGAGCCCCGATCTGGCAGAGTTTCTGGCGCGAGGCTGCTCGGCCGGGGCTCGCCTTGCCCAGACTTGCCTTGCTTTTAGGCTCCCTCCCCAGGAAGGAGCTGTCTGAGCGAGCCTGGGAGACGCCACTGGTGCCTTCCTTGCCTCAGCTCCAATCCTGCCTTGCCTTTGCACATAGGTGCCAGGCGTCGTTGGGGAGGGCTTAGGGGGTGGTGGGTTGCACACTGCCAAGGGCTTCAGCAGTGAGAGCTCTGTCAGAGGGAAGGGAAGGGCAACTGCAGGGCTCCTCCAGCGGTTTCTAGGCCGCCTAGAATCAGCGCCGCACCGAGAGCACCAGGCTCCCAGGGCCCCTGGCTGGGGTTTTCAGCCCCGCACACACGGAGGCTGATTCCTTGGGTGCCCAGAAAGTGTATGACAGACGTAGGTTCCCTAGCACTCTCCTCCCCAGCAGAGACATGTGCAGGTGTTTGGGGCCTGATCCTGCGTGTCTGGGTTCCTGCCCACAGCCCCAACTCAGGGGAAGCAGCCCCTGAGGCAAGACCTGCTGGAGGAGCCCTGCGCCCCGCCTGATAGGCGAGTGCACAGCCAGCAGGGAAGCGAGCCTCCTCGGGGGAAGAGGAGGCAGCCCAGCCCCGTCAAGTTGAAAGCCCTGCTTGCACGGAGCTAAGTGCGCCTCCAGTACGGCAGAGCTCTAGCTCTGCTCAGAGCCCCGATCTGGCAGAGTTCCTGGCGCGAGGCTGCTCTGCCGGGGCTAGCCTTGCCCAGACTTGCCTTGCTTTTAGGCTGCCTCTCCAGGAAGGAGCAGGCAGCAGGAGCCTGGGAGTCGCCACTGGCGCCTTTCTTGCCTCAGCTCCAATCCTGCCTTGCCTTTGCACTTAGGTCCCAGTCCTCCTTAAGGAGAGCTTAGGGGCTGGTGGGTTGCACACTGCCAAGGGCTCCAGCAGTGAGAATTCTGTCAGAGGGAAGGGAAGGGCAACTGCAGGGCTCCTCCAGCGGTTGCTTGGCCGCCCAGATTCAGCGCCACACGGAGAGCACCAGGCTCCCAGGTCCCCTGGCTGGGGTTTTCAGCCCCGCACACACGGAGGCTGATTCCTTGGGTGCCCAGAAAGTGTATGACAGACGTAGGTTCCCTAGCACTCTCCTCCCCAGCAGAGACATGTGCAGGTGTTTGGGGCCTGATCCTGCGTGTCTGGGTTCCTGCCCACAGCCCCAACTCAGGGGAAGCAGCCCCTGAGGCAAGACCTGCTGGAGGAGCCCTGCGCCCCGCCTGATAGGCGAGTGCACAGCCAGCAGGGAAGCGAGCCTCCTCGGGGGAAGAGGAGGCAGCAAGTCCCCGTCAAGCTGAAATCCCTGCTTACACGAAGCTAAGTGCGACTCCAGTACGGCAGATCTCTAGCTCTGTTCAGAGGCCCGATCTGGCAGAGTTCCTGGCACCAAGATGCTCTGCCATAGGCGAGCCTTGCGCAGACTTGCCTTGCTTTAAGGCTCCCTCCCCAGGAAGGAGCAGGCTGTGTGAGGCTCGGAAACGCCACTGGCGCCTTCCTGGCTTCAGCTCTACCCCTGCCTTGCCTTTGCACTTAGGTCCCAAGCGTCCTTGAGGAGGGCTTAGGGGCTGGTGGGTTGCACACTGCCAAGGGCTCCAGCAGTGAAAGCTCTGTCAGAGGGAAGCGAAGGGCAACAGCAGGGCTCCTTCAGCGGTTCCTTGGCCGCCCAGACAAAGCTCCGCACGGAGAGCACCAGGTTCCAAGGGCCCCTGGCTGGGTTTTGCATCCCCACACTCCCAGAGGCTGACTCCGTGGGTGCCTAGAAAGTGTGTGAGAGACGTAGGTTCCCTAGCACTCTCCTCCCCAGCAGAGACATGTGCAGGTGGTTGGGGCCTTATCCTGCGTGTCTGGGTTCCCGCCCACAGCCTCAACTCAGGGGAAGCAGCCCCTGAGGCAAGACCTGCTGGAGGAGCCCTGCGCGCCCGCCTGATAGGCGAGAGCACAGCCAGCAGTGTAGCGAGCCTCCTCGGGAGAAGAGGAGGCAGCCGAGCCCAGTCAAGAGGAAAGCCCTGCTTGCACGGAGCTAAGTGGGCCTCCAGTACGGCAGAGCTCTAGCTCTGCTCAGAGCCCCGATCTGGCAGAGTTTCTGGCGCGAGGCTGCTCGGCCGGGGGCTCGCCTTGCCCAGACTTGCCTTGCTTTTAGGCTCCCTCCCCAGGAAGGAGCTGTCTGAGCGAGCCTGGGAGACGCCACTGGTGCCTTCCTTGCCTCAGCTCCAATCCTGCCTTGCCTTTGCACATAGGTGCCAGGCGTGGTTGGGGAGGGCTTAGGGGGTGGTGGGTTGCACACTGCCAAGGGCTTCAGCAGTGAGAGCTCTGTCAGAGGGAAGGGAAGGGCAACTGCAGGGCTCCTCCAGCGGTTTCTAGGCCGCCTAGAATCAGCGCCGCACCGAGAGCACCAGGCTCCCAGGGCCCCTGGCTGGGTTTTCAGCCCCGCACACACGGAGGCTGATTCCTTGGGTGCCCAGAAAGTGTATGACAGACGTAGGTTCCCTAGCACTCTCCTCCCCAGCAGAGACATGTGCAGGTGTTTGGGGCCTGATCCTGCGTGTCTGGGTTCCTGCCCACAGCCCCAACTCAGGGGAAGCAGCCCCTGAGGCAAGACCTGCTGGAGGAGCCCTGCCCCCGCCTGATAGGCGAGTGCACAGCCAGCAGGGAAGCGAGCCTCCTCGGGGGAAGAGGAGGCAGCCCAGCCCCGTCAAGTTGAAAGCCCTGCTTGCACGGAGCTAAGTGCGCTCCAGTACGGCAGAGCTCTAGCTCTGCTCAGAGCCCCGATCTGGCAGAGTTCCTGGCGCGAGGCTGCTCTGCGGGGGCTAGCCTTGCGCCAGACTTGCCTTGCTTTTAGGCTGCCTCTCCAGGAAGGAGCAGGCTGCAGGAGGCCTCGGAACGCCACTGGCGCCTTTCTTGCTTCAGCTCCAATCCTGCCTTGCCTTTGCACTTAGGTCCCAAGCCTCCTTAAGGAGAGCTTAGGGGCTGGTGGGTTGCACACTGCCAAGGGCTCCAGCAGTGAAATTCTGTCAGAGGGAAGGAAGGGCAACTGCAGGGCTCCTTCAGCGGTTCCTTGGCCGCCCAGATTCAAGCTCCGCACGGAGAGCACCAGGCTCCCAGGCCCCTGGCTGGGTTTTGCAGCCCCGCACACACAGAGGCTGATTCCTTGGGTGCCTAGAAAGTGTGTGAGAGACGTAGGTTCCCTAGCACTCTCCTCCCCAGCAGAGACATGTGCAGGTGGTTGGGGCCTATCCTGCGTGTCTGGGTTCCTGCCCACAGCCCCAACTCAGGGGAAGCAGCCCCTGAGGCAAGACCTGCTGGAGGAGCCCTGCGCCCCCGCCTGATAGGCGAGTGCACAGCCAGCAGGGAAGCGAGCCTCCGGGAGAAGAGGAGGCAGCCGAGCCCAGTCAAGAGGAAAGCCCTGCTTGCACGGAGCTAAGTGCGCCTCCAGTACGGCAGAGCTCTAGCTCTGCTCAGAGCCCCGATCTGGCAGAGTTTCTGGCGCGAGGCTGCTCGGCCGGGGGCTCGCCTTGCCCAGACTTGCCTTGCTTTTAGGCTCCCTCCCCAGGAAGGAGCTGTCTGAGCGAGCCTGGGAGACGCCACTGGTGCCTTCCTTGCCTCAGCTCCAATCCTGCCTTGCCTTTGCACATAGGTGCCAGGCGTCGTTTGGGAGGGCTTAGGGGTGGTGGGTTGCACACTGCCAAGGGCTTCAGCAGTGAGAGCTCTGTCAGAGGGAAGGGAAGGGCAACTGCAGGGCTCCTCCAGCGGTTTCTAGGCCGCCTAGAATCAGCGCCGCACCGAGAGCACCAGGCTCCCAGGGCCCCTGGCTGGGTTTTCAGCCCCGCACACACGGAGGCTGATTCCTTGGGTGCCCAGAAAGTGTATGACAGACGTAGGTTCCCTAGCACTCTCCTCCCCAGCAGAGACATGTGCAGGTGGTTGGGGCCTGATCCTGCGTGTCTGGGTTCCTGCCCACAGCCCCAACTCAGGGGAAGCAGCCCCTGAGGCAAGACCTGCTGGAGGAGCCCTGCGCCCCCGCCTGATAGGCGAGTGCACAGCCAGCAGGGAAGCGAGCCTCCTCGGGGGAAGAGGAGGCAGCCCAGCCCCGTCAAGTTGAAAGCCCTGCTTGCACGGAGCTAAGTGCGCCTCCAGTACGGCAGAGCTCTAGCTCTGCTCAGAGCCCCGATCTGGCAGAGTTCCTGGCGCGAGGCTGCTCTGCCGGGGCTAGCCTTGCCCAGACTTGCCTTGCTTTTAGGCTGCCTCTCCAGGAAGGAGCAGGCAGCAGGAGCCTGGGAGTCGCCACTGGCGCCTTTCTTGCCTCAGCTCCAATCCTGCCTTGCCTTTGCACTTAGGTCCCAGTCCTCCTTAAGGAGAGCTTAGGGGCTGGTGGGTTGCACACTGCCAAGGGCTCCAGCAGTGAGAATTCTGTCAGAGGGAAGGGAAGGGCAACTGCAGGGCTCCTCCAGCGGTTGCTTGGCCGCCCAGATTCAGCGCCACACGGAGAGCACCAGGCTCCCAGGGCCCTGGCTGGGGTTTTCAGCCCCGCACACACGGAGGCTGATTCCTTGGGTGCCCAGAAAGTGTATGACAGACGTAGGTTCCCTAGCACTCTCCTCCCCAGCAGAGACATGTGCAGGTGTTTGGGGCCTGATCCTGCGTGTCTGGGTTCCTGCCCACAGCCCCAACTCAGGGGAAGCAGCCCCTGAGGCAAGACCTGCTGGAGGAGCCCTGCGCCCCGCCTGATAGGCGAGTGCACAGCCAGCAGGGAAGCGAGCCTCCTCGGGGAAGAGGAGGCAGCAAGTCCCCGTCAAGCTGAAATCCCTGCTTACACGAAGCTAAGTGCGACTCCAGTACGGCAGATCTCTAGCTCTGTTCAGAGGCCCGATCTGGCAGAGTTCCTGGCACCAAGATGCTCTGCCATAGGCGAGCCTTGCGCAGACTTGCCTTGCTTTAAGGCTCCCTCCCCAGGAAGGAGCAGGCTGTGTGAGGCTCGGAAACGCCACTGGCGCCTTCCTGGCTCAGCTCTACCCTGCCTTGCCTTTGCACTTAGGTCCCAAGCGTCCTTGAGGAGGGCTTAGGGGCTGGTGGGTTGCACACTGCCAAGGGCTCCAGCAGTGAAAGCTCTGTCAGAGGGAAGCGAAGGGCAACAGCAGGGCTCCTTCAGCGGTTCCTTGGCCGCCCAGACAAAGCTCCGCACGAGAGCACCAGGTTCCAAGGGCCCCTGGCTGGGTTTTGCATCCCCACACTCCCGCCAGATTCAGCGGCC
>NW_017191869.1:0-10575 GCF_001704415.2 Capra hircus
CGCCTTCCTGTGGAGAGCGCCTCCTCTGAGATGCGACGGAACGCCGGGAATTCTTTCCCGAACACGCAGGAAAGGATCTGATGTGGGCGGGACTCTCGTGCTTCCTCTCAAGTGGAGACGGGTATGTCGGGGAACTTCTTGAGTTGCAGCAAGGGTGTGAAGGACCCTTTGGAAGTTCCCGATGTTAGAATTGATTAGCCTCGAGACGCCTCAGCGGAAATGGTCCTCATCTCGCCTGGAGCGAGAATCTCCTGTATTTACTAGAGTTGCGGCAGGTGCTCTCAACTTACGACGGGGACCTCAGGGACACGCTCTAGTGGCCTCAGAAAAGGCCTGTCCCCATGCGAGTTGCTCGGAGGCCTCTCGGGATTCCTCTCCGTCGATGCCGGGCCTAAGATCTTGTGTGGATCGGTGCCGGAACCTGAGGATTCCTCTCCAGTGCTGACATGGATCTTGGGGTACTTCTGGAGTCTCCCCAGGGGAGTCAGTCCTCGTCTCGAGTGGGGGCATGCACGTGCGCTTTCCTCCCGAGCTGTAGCAGCAGTGTCACGCTTCCCTTCGCGTGGATCAAGGGATCTATGGCTTTCCAAGGAGGCTTTCCCACGAGGTTTTCCACGAGGCTTTCCCACAGGGTTGTCCTACGTGCCACCGTGGTGTGAGTCGATCCTCGGCTTGAACGTCGAGGCAGTGCAGGGAAAAACAGGTTTCCCTGGAATGGACTGAGACATCTGGGGAATCTGGGAATGGTGGCACGACCCTGGAGTTCCTCTCGCCTTTCCTGTGGAGAGCGCCTCCTCTTGAGATGCGACGGGAACTCCGGGAATTCCTTCCGACCACGCAGGGAAACGATACCACCTCCCGAGCTAGGAAACGGAAACGGGGCTCCTCTGGATGTGGGCGGGATTATCGTGCTTCCTCTCGAGTGGAGACGGGTATGTTGGGGATCTTCTTGAGTTGCAGCAAGTGTGTGAAGGACCTTTGGAATTTCCAGATATTAGGTGTGATTAGCCTCGAGACGCCTCAGCAGAAATGGGCCTCATCTCGCTTGGAGGGGAGAACCTCCTGGATTTTCTCGACTTGGGGCAGTTGCTCTCGACTTACGATGGGGACATCAGGGACCCGCTCTGGTGGACTCAGGAAAGGCCAGCCTCATGCGAGTTGCTCGGGGGCCTCTCGGGATTCCTCTCCCGTCTACGCTGGGGCCTTAAACCTTGTGTGGAGTCAGTGCTGTAACCTGAGCATTCCTTTCCAGTGCTAACATGGATCTTGGGGTACTTCCGGAGTCTCCCCAGGGGAGTCAGTCCTCGTCTCGAATGAGGGCATGCACGTGCACTTTCCTCTCGAGCTGTAGCAGCAGTGTCGTGCTTCCCTTCGCGTGGATCAAGGGGATCAGGGACTTTCCAAGGAGGCTTTCCCACGAGGCTTTCCCACGAGGCTTTACCACAGGGCTGTTCCACGTGCCACCGTGGTGTGAGTCGATCCTCGTCTTGAAAGTCGAGGCAGTGCTGGGAAAACAGGTTTTCCTGGAATGGACTGAGACATCTGGGGGACTCTGGGAATGGTGGCACGACCCTGGAGTTCCTCTCGTCTTTCCTGTGGAGAGCGAGTCCTCTTGAGATGCCACGGAAATGCCGGGAATTTTTTCCCGACCACGCAGGGAAAGGATCCCTCCTCTTGAGCTATGAGACGGAAACGGGCTCTTCTGGATGTGGCCGGACTCTCGTGCTTCCTCTCAAGTGGAGACGGGTATGTCAGGGAACTTCTTGAGTTGCAGCAAGGGTGTGAAGAACCCTTTGGAAGTTCCAGATGTTAGAATTGATTAGCCTCGAGACGCCTCAGCGGAAATGGGCCTCATCTGGCCTGGAGGGGAGAACCTCCTGTATTTTCTCGAGTTGCGGCAGGTGCTCTCAACTTACGACGGGGACCTCAGGGACCCGCTCTAGGTGGCCTCAGGAAAGGCCAGTCCCCATGTGAGTTGCTCAGGGGGCCTCTGGGAATTCCTCTCCTGTCGATGCCGGGGCCTAAGATCTTTTGTGGAGTCGGTGCCGGAACCTGAGGATTCCTCTCCAGTGCTGACATGGACCTTGGGGTACTTCTGGAGTCTCCCCAGGGGAGTCAGTCCTCGTCTCGAGTGGGGGCATGCACGTGCGCTTTCCTCCCGAGCTGTAGCAGCAGTGTCACGCTTCCCTTTGCGTGGATCAAGGGATCTGTGGCTTTCCCTCGAGGCTTTCCCACGAGGCTTTCCCACAGGGCTGTCCCACGTACCACCGTGGTGTGATTCGATCCTCGGCTTGAAAGTCGAGGCAGTCCAGGGAAAACAGGTTTCCCTGGAATGTACTGAGACATCTGCGGGACTCTGGGAATGGTGGCACGACCCTTCAGTCCCTCTCGCCTTTCAGGTGGTAGAGCGCCTCCTCTTGAGATGCAACGGGAACGCCGGGAATTCTTTCCCGACCCTGCAGGGAAAGGATCCCACCTCTCGAGCTAGGAGGCGGTAACGGGGCTCCTCTGGATGTGGGCGGGACGCTCGTGCTTCCTCTCGTGTGGAGACAGGTATCCGGGAACTTCTTGCGTTGCAGGAAGGGTGTGAAAGACCCTTTGGAAGTTCCAGAGGGTAGGTGTGATTAGGCTCGAGACGCCTCAGCAGAAAGGAGCCTCAACTCGCCTGGAGGGGAGAACCTCCTGGATTTTCTCGAGTTGCTGCAGGTGCTCTCGACATACGACGGGAATCTCAGGGACCCGCTCTGGTGGCCTCAGGAAAGGCCAGTCCACATGCACGTTGCTCGGGGGCCTCTCGGGATTCTCTCCCATCGATGCCGGGACCTAAGACCTTGTGTGGAGTCGGTGCCTGAACCTGAGGATTCCTCTCCAGTGCTGACATGGATCTTGGGTTACTTCTGGAGTCTCCCCAGGGGAGTCAGTCCTCGTCTCGTGTGGGGGCATGCAGTTGCGCTTTCCTTCAGAGCTGTAGCAGCAGTGTCACGCTTCCCTTCGCGTGGATCAAGGAATCTGTGGCTTTCCCTCGAGGTTTTCCCACGAGGCTTTCCCACGAGGCTTTCCCACGAGGCTTTCCCACAGGGCTGACCCACGTGTCACCGTCGTGTGAGTCGATCCTCGCTTGAAAGTCGAGGCAGTGCAGGGAAAACAGTTTTCCCTGGAATGGACTGAGACATCTGTGGGACTCTGGGAATGGTGGCACGACACTGGAGTTCCTCTCGCCTTTCCTGTGGAGATCGCCTCCTCTTGAGATGCGAGGGGAATGCCGGGAATTCTTTCCCGACCACGCAGTGAAAGGATCCCTCCTCTCGAGCCATGAGGCTGAAACGAGGCTCCTCTGGATGTGGTGGGACTCTCGTGCTTCCTCTCGACTGGAGACAGGTATGTCGGGGAACTTCTTTAGTTGCAGCTAGGGTTTGAAGGCCCGTTTGTTAGTTCCAGACGCTTGTTGATAAGCCTCGAGACGCCTCATCGGATATGGGCCACATCTCGCCTGGAGGGGAGAACCTCCTAGATTTTCTCGAGTTGCAGCAGGAGCTCTCGACTTACGACTTGGACCTCAGAGACCCGCTCTGTTGGCCTCATGAAAGGCCTGTCCCCATGCAAGTTGCTCGGGGCACTCTCCACAGGAAACGCGAGAGGAAGTCCAGTGTCGTGCCACCATTCCCAGAGTCCCACAGATGTCTCAGTCCATTCCAGGGAAACCTGTTTTCCTTGCCACTGCCTTGACTTTCAAGCCTAGGATCGACTCACACCACGGTGGCACGTGGGACAGCCCACTGGGAAAGCCTCGTGGGAAAGCCTCGTGGGAAAGCCCTCGAGGGAAAGCCACAGATTCCTTGATCCACGCGAAGGGAAGCATGACACTGCTAGGAACCCACTCCCCTGGGGAGTCACTCTGGTGGTGTGAAGGACCCTTTGGAAAGTCAAGAGGTTAGGTGTGATTAGCCTCGAGATGCCTCAGCGGAAATGGGCCTAATCTCGCCTGGAAGGGAGAACCTCCTGGATTTTCTCCAGGTGCGGCAGGTGCTCTCGACTTACAATGGGGACCTCAGGGACCCGCTCTGGTGGCCTCAGGAAAGGCCAGTCCCCATGCGAGTTGCTCCGGGGCCTTTCGGGATTCCTCTCCCGTCAATGACGGGGCCTAAGACCTTTGTGGAGTCCGTGCCGGAACCTGAGGATTCCTCTCCATTGCTGACATGGTCTTGGGTTACTTCTGGAGTCTCCCCAGGGGAGTCAGTCCTCGTCTCGAGTGGGGCATGCACGTGCGCTTTCCTCCCGAGCTTTAGCAGCAGTGTCACACTTCCCTTTGCGAGGATCAAGGGATCTGTGGCTTTTCCTCGAGGCTTTCCCACGAGGCTTTCCCACGAGGCTTTCACACAGGGCTGTCCCACGTGCCACCGTGGTGTGAGTGGATCCTCGGCTTGAAAGTCGAGGCAGTGCAGGGAAAACAGGTTTCCCTGGAATGGCCTGAGAAATCTCTGGCACTCAGGGAATGGTGTCACGACCCTGGAGATCCCCTCGTGTTTCCTGTGGAGACCGCCTCCTCTTGAGATGCGACCGGAACGCCGGGAATTCTTTCCCGACCACGCAGGGAAAGGATCCCTCCTCTCGAGCTAGGAGGCGGAAACGGGGCTCCTCTGGATGTCGGCGGGAGGCTCGAGCTTTCTCTCAAGTGGAGACGGTTATGTCGGGGAACTTCTTGAGTTGCAACAAGTGGGTGATGTACCCTTTAGAAGTTCCAGAGGTTAGGTGTGATTAGCCTCGAGAGGCCTCATTGGAAATGGGCCTCATCTCGCCTGGAGGGGAGAACCTTCTGGATTTTCTCGAGTTGCAGCAGTTTCTCTCCACTTACGACGGGGACCTCAGGGACATGCTCTGGTGGCCTCAGGAAAGGCCATTCCCCATGCGAGTTGCTCGGGGGCCTCTCGGGATTCCTCTCCTGTCGATGCCGGGTCCTAAGACCTTGTGTGGAGTCGGTGCCGGAACCTGAGGATTCCTCTCCAGTCCTGACATGGATCTTGGGGTACGTCCTGAGTCTCCCCTGGGGAGTCAGTCCTCGTCTCGAGTGGGGGCATGCACGTGCGCTTTCCTCCCCAGCTATAGCAGCAGTGTCAGGCTTCCCTTCGCGTGGATCAAGGGATCTGTGGCTTTCCCTCGAGGCTTTCCCACGAGGCTTTCCCTCGAGTCTTTCCCACAAGGCTGTCCCACGTGCCACCGTGGTGAGTGTCCAACCTCGGCTTGAAAGTCGAGGCAGTGCAGGGAAAAAGGTTTCACTGAATTGGACTGAGACATCTGAGGGACTCTGGGAATGGTGGCACGACCCTGGAGTTCCTCTCGCCTTTCCTGTGGAGAGCGCCTCTTCTTGAGATGCGACGGAAACGTCGGGAATTCTTTCCCGAACACGAAGGGAAAGGATCCCTCCTCTCGAGCTAGGAGGCGGAAACGGGGCTCCTCTGGATGTGGGCCGGACTCTCGTGCTTCCTTTCGAGTGGAGACGGGTATGTCGGGGAACTTCTTGAGTTGCAGCAAGGGTGTGAAGGACCCTTTGGAAATTCCAGATGTTCGGTGTGATTAGCCTCGAGACGCCTCACCGGAAATGGGCCTCATCTCGCCTGGAAGGGAGAACCTCCTGGATTTTCTCTAGTTGCGGCAGGTGCTCTCGACTTACGATGGGGACCTCTGGGACCCGCTCTGGTGGCCTCAGGAAAGGCCAGTCCCCATGCTAGTTGCAATGGGCCTCTCGGGATTCCTCTCCCGTCGATGCTGGGGCCTAAGACCTTGTGTAGAGTCGGTGCAGGAACCGGAGGATTCCACTCCAGTGCTGACATGGTTCCTGGGGTACTTTTGGAGTCTCCCTAAGGGAGTCAGTCCTCCTCTCGAGTTGGGGCATGCACGTGCGCTTTCCTCCCGAGCTGTAGCTGTAGTGTCACGCTTCCCTTCGCGTGGATGAAGGAATCTGTGGCTTTCCCCCGAGTCTTTCCCACGAGGCTTTCCCACGAGGCTTTCCCAAATGGCTGTCCAACGTGCCACCGTGGTGTGAGTCATTCCTCGGCTTGAAAGTCGAGGCAGTGCAAGGAAAACACGTTTCCCTGGAGTGGACTGAGACATCTGGGGGACTCTGGGAATCGTGGCACGTCCCTGGAGTTCCTCTCGCCTATCCTGTGGAGGGCGCCTCCTCTTGAGATGCGACGGGAACGCCGGGAATTCTTTCCCGACCACGCAGGGAAAGGATCCCTCCTCTCGAGCTAGGAGGTGGAAACGGGGCTCCTCTGGATGTGGGCGGGACTCTCATACTTCCTCTCGAGTGGAGACGGGTATATCGGGGAACTTGTTGAGTTACAGCAAGGGTGTGAAGGACCCTTTGGTAGTTCCAGAGGTTAGGTGCGATTAGCCTCGCGGCGCCTCAGCGGAAATGGGCCTCATCTCGCCTGGAGGGGCGAACCTCCTGGATTTTCTCGAGTTGCGGCAGGTGCTCTCGACTTACGACGGGGACCTCAGGGACCCACTCTGGTGGGCTCTGGAAAGGCCATTGCCCATGGGAGTTGCTCGGGGGACTCTTGGGATTCCTCTCCCGTCGATGCTGCGGCCTAAGACCTCGTGTGGAGTCGGTGCCAGAACCTGAGGATTCCTCTCCAGTGCTGACATGGATCTTGGGGTACTTCTGGAGTCTCCCCAGGAGACTCAGTCCTCGTCTCGAGTGGGGGCATGCACGTGCGTTTTCCTCCCGAGCTGTAGCAGCAGCGTCACGCTTCCCATCGCGTGGATCAAGGGATCTGTGGCTTTCCCTCGAGGCTTTCCCATGAGGCTTTCCCACGATGCTTTCCCACAGGGCTGCCCCACGTGCCACCGTGGTGTGAGTCGATCCTCGGCTTGAAAGTCGACGCAGTGCAGGGAAAACAGGTTTCCCTGGAATGGACTGAGACACCTGGTTGTCTCCGGGAATGGTGTCACGACCCTGGAGTTCCTCTCGCCTTTCCTGTGGAGAGCGCCTCCTCTTGAGATGCGACGGGAACGCCGGGAATTCTTTCCCGACCAAGCAGGGAAAGGATCCCTCATCTCAGGCTAGGAGTCGGAAACGGGGCTCCTCTGGATGTGGCCGGGACTCTCGTGCTTCCTCTCAAGAGGAGACGGGTATGTCGGAGAACTTCTTGAGTTGCAGCAAGGGTGTGAAGAACCCTTTGGAAGTTCCAGAGGTTAGGTGTGATTAGCCTCGAGACGCCTCAGCGGAAATGGGCCTCATCTCGCCTGGAGGGGAGAACCTCCTGGATTTTCTCGAGTTGCAGCAGGTGCTCTCGACTTACTACGGGGACCTCAGTGACCCGCTCTGGTGGCCTCAGGAAAGGCCAGTCCCCATGCGAGTTGTTCGGGGGCCTTTCGGGATTCCTCTCCCGTCTATGCCGGGGCATAAGATCTTGTGTGGAGTCGGTGCCGGAACCTTAGCATTCCTCTCCAGTGCTGACATGGATTTTGGGGTTCTTCTGTAGTCTCCCCAGTGGAGTCAGTCCTCGTCTCGAGTGGGGGCATGCACATGCGCTTTTTTCCTCGAGCTGTAGCAGCAGTGTCACGCTTCCCTTCGCGTGGATCAAGGGATCTGTGGCTTTCCCTCGAGGCTTTCCAATGAGGCTTTCCCACAGGGCTGTCCCACGTGCCACCGTGGTGTGAGTCGATCCTCGGCTTGAAAGTCGACACAGTGCAGGGAAAACAGGTTTTCCTGGAATCGACAGAGACATCTGGGGGACTCTGGGAATGGTGGCATGACCCTGGATTTCCTCTCGCCTTTCCTGTGGAGAACACCTCCTCTTGGAATGCGACGGGAGGGCCGGGAATTCTTTCCCGACCTCGCAGGGAAAGGATCCCTCCTCTATAGCTAGGAGGCGGAAACGGGGCTCCTCTGGATGTGGGCGGGACTCTCGTGCTTCGTCTCGAGTGGAGACGGGTATGTCGGGGAACTTCTTGAGTTGCAGCAAAGGGTGTGAAGGACCCGTTGGAAGTTCCAGAGGTTAGGTGTGACTAGCCTCGAGACGCCTCAGCGGAAATGGGCCTCATCTCGCCTGGAGGGGAGAACCTCCTGGATTTTCTCGAGTTGCGGCAGGTGCTCTCGACTTACAACGGGGACCTCAGGAATCCGCTCTGGTGGCCTCAGGAAAGGCCATTCCCCATGCGAGTTGCTCGGGGGCCTCTCGGGATTCTTCTCCCATCTATGCCGGGGCCTAAGATCTTGTGTGGAGTCGGTGCCGGAACCTGAGCATTCCTCTCCAGTGCTGACATGTATCTTGGGGTACTTCTGTAGTCTCCCCAGTGGAGTCAGTTCTCGTCTCGAGTGGGGACATGCACATACGCTTTCCTCCCGAGCTGTAGCAGCAGTGTCACGCTTCCCTTCGCGTGGATTAAGGGATCTGTGGCTTTCCCTCGATGCTCTCCTACGAGGCTTTCCCAAGAGGCTTTCCCACGAAGCTTACCCACAGGCTGTCCCACGTGCCACCGTGGAGTGAGTCGATCCTCGGCTTGAAAGTCGACGCAGTGCAGGGAAAACAGGTTTCCCTGGAATGGACTGAGACATCTGGGGACTCTGGGAATGGTGGCACGACCCTGGAGTTCCTCTCGCCTTTCCTGTGGAGAGCGCCTCCTCTTCAGATGCGACGGAAACGCCGGGAATTCTTGACCGACCACGGAGGGAAAGGATCACTCCTCTCGAGTTTGGAGGCGGAAATGGGGCTACTGTGCTTGTGGGTGGGAATATCGTGCTTCCTCTCGAGTGGAGACGGGTATGTCGGGGCACTCTTGAGTTGCAGCAAGGGTGTGAAGGACCCTTTGAAAGTTCCAGAGGTCAGGTGTGATTAGCCTCGAGATGCCTCAGCGGAAATGGGCCTCATCTCTCCTGGAGGGGAGAACCTCCTGGATATTCTCGAGTTGCGGCAGGTGCTCTCGACTTATGACGGGGACCTCAGGGACACGCTCTGGGGGCCTCAGGAAAGGCCAGTCCCCATGTGAGAAGCTCGGGGGCCTCTCTGGGATTCCTCTCCCATCGATGCTGGGGCCTAAGACATTGTGTGGAGTCAGTGCCAGAACCTGAGGATTCCTCTCCAGTGCTGACCATGGATCTTGGGGTACTTCTGGAGTCTCCCCAGGTGAGTCAGTCCTCATATCTATTGGGGCATGCATGTGCAATTTCCTCCAGAGCTGTAGCAGCAGTGTCACTCTTCCCTTCGCGTGGATCCAGGAATCTGTGGCTTTCCTTGGAGGCTTTCCCACGAGGCTTTCCCACGAGGCTTTCCCACGACGTTTTCCCACTGGGCTGTCCCACGTACCACCGTGGTGTGAGTCGATCCTCGGCTTGAATGTCGAGGCAGTGCTGGGAAAACTGGTTTCCCTGTTATGGACTGAGCATCTGGGGGACTCTGGGAATAGTGGCACGACCCAGGAGTTCCTCTCGCCTTTCTGTGGTGAGCGCCTCCACTTGAGATGCGACGGGATCGCCGGGAATTCTTTCTCGACCACACAGGAAAATGAATCCCTCCTCTGGAACTATGAAGCGGAAACGGGGCTCCTCTGGATGTGGGTGGGACTCTCGTGCTTCCTCTCGATTGGAAACGGGTATGTCGAGGAACTTCTTGTGTTGCAGCAAGGGTGTTAAGGACCCTTTGGAAGTTCCAGAGGTTAGGTGTGATTAGCATCGAGACGCCTCAGGGGAAATGGGCCTCATCTCGGCTGAAGGGGAGAACCTCCTGGATTTTCTCGAGTTGCGGCAGGTACTGTGGACTTAAGACGGGGACCTCAGGGACCGCCCTGGTGGCCTCAGGAAATGCCAGTCCCCATGGAATTGCTCGGGGCCTCTCGGGATTCCCTCTCCGTCGATGCCGGGGCCTAAGACCTTGTGTGTAGTGATGCCGGAACCTGAGGATTCCTCTCTAGCCCTGACATGGATCTTGGGGTACTTGGAGTCTCCCCAGGGAAGTCAGTCCTCGTCTCGAGTGGGGGCAGGCTCGTGCGCTTTCCTCCGAGCTGGAGCAGCTGTGTCGCGCTTCCCTTCGCGGGATCAAGGGATCTGTGGCTTTCCCTCGAGGCTTTCCTACGAGGCTTTCCCACGAGGCTTCCACAGGGCTGTCTCACGTGGCAACGTGGTGTGAGTCGATCCTCTGCTTGAAAGTCGAAACAGTGCAGGGAAAACAGGTTTCCCTGGAATGGACTGAGATATCTGGAGGACTCTGGGAATGGTGGCACAACCCTGGAGTTCCTCACGCCTTTCCTGTGGAGAGTGCCTCCTCTTGAGATGCGACAGGAACGCCGGGAATTCTTTCCCGACCACGCAGGGAAAGGAACCCGTCTCTCGAGCAAGGAGGCCGAAACGGGTCTCCTCTAGATGTGGGCGGGACTCTCGTGCTTCATCCTGAGTGGAGTCGGGTATGCCGGGGAACTTCTTGAGTTGTAGCAAGGGTGTGAAGGACCCTTTGAAAGTTCCAGAAGTTAGGTGTGATTAGCCTCGAGACGCCTCAGCGGAAATGGGCCTCATCTCGCCTGGAGGGGAGAACCTCCTGGATTTTCTCGAGTTGCGCAGGTGCTCTCGACTTGAGACGT
>NW_017191870.1:0-10575 GCF_001704415.2 Capra hircus
AGGCTCCCAGGGCCCCTGGCTGGGGTTTCAGCCCCACCAGGCTCCCAGGCCCCTGGCTGGGGTTTTCAGCCCCGCACACACGGAGGCTGATTCCTTGGGTGCCCAGAAAGTGTATGACAGACGTAGGTTCCCTAGCACTCTCCTCCCCAGCAGAGACATGTGCAGGTGTTTGGGGCCTGATCCTGCGTGTCTGGGTTCCTGCCCACAGCCCCAACTCAGGGGAAGCAGCCCCTGAGGCAAGACCTGCTGGAGGAGCCCTGCGCCCCCGCCTGATAGGCGAGTGCACAGCCAGCAGGGAAGCGAGCCTCCTCGGGGAAGAGGAGGCAGCAAGTCCCCGTCAAGCTGAAATCCCTGCTTACACGAAGCTAAGTGCGACTCCAGTACGGCAGATCTCTAGCTCTGTTCAGAGGCCCGATCTGGCAGAGTTCCTGGCACCAAGATGCTCTGCCATAGGCGAGCCTTGCGCAGACTTGCCTTGCTTTAAGGCTCCCTCCCCAGGAAGGAGCAGGCTGTGTGAGGCTCGGAAACGCCACTGGCGCCTTCCTGGCTTCAGCTCTACCCCTGCCTTGCCTTTGCACTTAGGTCCCAAGCGTCCTTGAGGAGGGCTTAGGGGCTGGTGGGTTGCACACTGCCAAGGGCTCCAGCAGTGAAAGCTCTGTCAGAGGGAAGCGAAGGGCAACAGCAGGGCTCCTTCAGCGGTTCCTTGGCCGCCCAGACAAAGCTCCGCACGGAGAGCACCAGGTTCCAAGGGCCCCTGGCTGGGTTTTGCATCCCCACACTCCCAGAGGCTGACTCCGTGGGTGCCTAGAAAGTGTGTGAGAGACGTAGGTTCCCTAGCACTCTCCTCCCCAGCAGAGACATGTGCAGGTGGTTGGGGCCTTATCCTGCGTGTCTGGGTTCCCGCCACAGCCTCAACTCAGGGGAAGCAGCCCCTGAGGCAAGACCTGCTGGAGGAGCCCTGCGCGGCCCGCCTGATAGGCGAGAGCACAGCCAGCAGTGTAGCGAGCCTCCTCGGGAGAAGAGGAGGCAGCCGAGCCCAGTCAAGAGGAAAGCCCTGCTTGCACGGAGCTAAGTGGGCCTCCAGTACGGCAGAGCTCTAGCTCTGCTCAGAGCCCCGATCTGGCAGAGTTCTGGCGCGAGGCTGCTCTGCCGGGGGCTCAGCCTTGCCCAGACTTGCCTTGCTTTTAGGCTGCCCTCCCAGGAAGGAGCTGTCAGCAGAGCCTGGGAGTACGCCACTGGTGCCTTTCCTTGCCTCAGCTCCAATCCTGCCTTGCCTTTGCACATTAGGTGCCAGTGCCTCGTTAAGGGAGAGGCTTAGGGGCTGGTGGGTTGCACACTGCCAAGGGCTTCAGCAGTGAGAACTCTGTCAGAGGGAAGGGAAGGGCAACTGCAGGGCTCCTCCAGCGGTTTCTAGGCCGCCTAGATCAGCGCCGCACACGGAGAGCACCAGGCTCCCAGGGCCCCTGGCTGGGGTTTTCAGCCCCGCACACACGGAGGCTGATTCCTTGGGTGCCCAGAAAGTGTATGACAGACGTAGGTTCCCTAGCACTCTCCTCCCCAGCAGAGACATGTGCAGGTGTTTGGGGCCTGATCCTGCGTGTCTGGGTTCCTGCCCACAGCCCCAACTCAGGGGAAGCAGCCCCTGAGGCAAGACCTGCTGGAGGAGCCCTGCGCCCCCGCCTGATAGGCGAGTGCACAGCCAGCAGGGAAGCGAGCCTCCTCGGGGGAAGAGGAGGCAGCCCAGCCCCGTCAAGTTGAAAGCCCTGCTTGCACGGAGCTAAGTGCGGCCTCCAGTACGGCAGAGCTCTAGCTCTGCTCAGAGCCCCGATCTGGCAGAGTTCCTGGCGCGAGGCTGCTCTGCCGGGGGCTAGCCTTGCCCAGACTTGCCTTGCTTTTAGGCTGCCTCTCCAGGAAGGAGCAGGCAGCAGGAGCCTGGGAGTCGCCACTGGCGCCTTTCTTGCCTCAGCTCCAATCCTGCCTTGCCTTTGCACTTAGGTCCCAGTCCTCCTTAAGGAGAGCTTAGGGGCTGGTGGGTTGCACACTGCCAAGGGCTCCAGCAGTGAGAATTCTGTCAGAGGGAAGGGAAGGGCAACTGCAGGGCTCCTCCAGCGGTTGCTTGGCCGCCCAGATTCAGCGCCACACGGAGAGCACCAGGCTCCCAGGGCCCCTGGCTGGGGTTTTCAGCCCCGCACACACGGAGGCTGATTCCTTGGGTGCCCAGAAAGTGTATGACAGACGTAGGTTCCCTAGCACTCTCCTCCCCAGCAGAGACATGTGCAGGTGTTTGGGGCCTGATCCTGCGTGTCTGGGTTCCTGCCCACAGCCCCAACTCAGGGGAAGCAGCCCCTGAGGCAAGACCTGCTGGAGGAGCCCTGCGCCCCCGCCTGATAGGCGAGTGCACAGCCAGCAGGGAAGCGAGCCTCCTCGGGGGAAGAGGAGGCAGCAAGTCCCCGTCAAGCTGAAATCCCTGCTTACACGAAGCTAAGTGCGACTCCAGTACGGCAGATCTCTAGCTCTGTTCAGAGGCCCGATCTGGCAGAGTTCCTGGCACCAAGATGCTCTGCCATAGGCGAGCCTTGCGCAGACTTGCCTTGCTTTAAGGCTCCCTCCCCAGGAAGGAGCAGGCTGTGTGAGGCTCGGAAACGCCACTGGCGCCTTCCTGGCTTCAGCTCTACCCCTGCCTTGCCTTTGCACTTAGGTCCCAAGCGTCCTTGAGGAGGGCTTAGGGGCTGGTGGGTTGCACACTGCCAAGGGCTCCAGCAGTGAAAGCTCTGTCAGAGGGAAGCGAAGGGCAACAGCAGGGCTCCTTCAGCGGTTCCTTGGCCGCCCAGACAAAGCTCCGCACGGAGAGCACCAGGTTCCAAGGGCCCCTGGCTGGGTTTTGCATCCCCACACTCCCAGAGGCTGACTCCGTGGGTGCCTAGAAAGTGTGTGAGAGACGTAGGTTCCCTAGCACTCTCCTCCCCAGCAGAGACATGTGCAGGTGGTTGGGGCCTTATCCTGCGTGTCTGGGTTCCCGCCCACAGCCTCAACTCAGGGGAAGCAGCCCCTGAGGCAAGACCTGCTGGAGGAGCCCTGCGCGCCCGCCTGATAGGCGAGAGCACAGCCAGCAGTGTAGCGAGCCTCCTCGGGAGAAGAGGAGGCAGCCGAGCCCAGTCAAGAGGAAAGCCCTGCTTGCACGGAGCTAAGTGGGCCTCCAGTACGGCAGAGCTCTAGCTCTGCTCAGAGCCCCGATCTGGCAGAGTTTCTGGCGCGAGGCTGCTCGGCCGGGGGCTCGCCTTGCCCAGACTTGCCTTGCTTTTAGGCTCCCTCCCCAGGAAGGAGCTGTCTGAGCGAGCCTGGGAGACGCCACTGGTGCCTTCCTTGCCTCAGCTCCAATCCTGCCTTGCCTTTGCACATAGGTGCCAGGCGTCGGTTGGGGAGGGCTTAGGGGGTGGTGGGTTGCACACTGCCAAGGGCTTCAGCAGTGAGAGCTCTGTCAGAGGGAAGGGAAGGGCAACTGCAGGGCTCCTCCAGCGGTTTCTAGGCCGCCTAGAATCAGCGCCGCACCGAGAGCACCAGGCTCCCAGGGCCCCTGGCTGGGGTTTTCAGCCCCGCACACACGGAGGCTGATTCCTTGGGTGCCCAGAAAGTGTATGACAGACGTAGGTTCCCTAGCACTCTCCTCCCCAGCAGAGACATGTGCAGGTGGTTGGGGCCTGATCCTGCGTGTCTGGGTTCCTGCCCACAGCCCCAACTCAGGGGAAGCAGCCCCTGAGGCAAGACCTGCTGGAGGAGCCCTGCGCCCCCGCCTGATAGGCGAGTGCACAGCCAGCAGGGAAGCGAGCCTCCTCGGGGGAAGAGGAGGCAGCCCAGCCCCGTCAAGTTGAAAGCCCTGCTTGCACGGAGCTAAGTGCGCCTCCAGTACGGCAGAGCTCTAGCTCTGCTCAGAGCCCCGATCTGGCAGAGTTCCTGGCGCGAGGCTGCTCTGCCGGGGGCTAGCCTTGCCCAGACTTGCCTTGCTTTTAGGCTGCCTCTCCAGGAAGGAGCAGGCAGCAGGAGCCTGGGAGTCGCCACTGGCGCCTTTCTTGCCTCAGCTCCAATCCTGCCTTGCCTTTGCACTTAGGTCCCAGTCCTCCTTAAGGAGAGCTTAGGGGCTGGTGGGTTGCACACTGCCAAGGGCTCCAGCAGTGAGAATTCTGTCAGAGGGAAGGGAAGGGCAACTGCAGGGCTCCTCCAGCGGTTGCTTGGCCGCCCAGATTCAGCGCCACACGGAGAGCACCAGGCTCCCAGGTCCCCTGGCTGGGGTTTTCAGCCCCGCACACACGGAGGCTGATTCCTTGGGTGCCCAGAAAGTGTATGACAGACGTAGGTTCCCTAGCACTCTCCTCCCCAGCAGAGACATGTGCAGGTGTTTGGGGCCTGATCCTGCGTGTCTGGGTTCCTGCCCACAGCCCCAACTCAGGGGAAGCAGCCCCTGAGGCAAGACCTGCTGGAGGAGCCCTGCGCCCCCGCCTGATAGGCGAGTGCACAGCCAGCAGGGAAGCGAGCCTCCTCGGGGGAAGAGGAGGCAGCAAGTCCCCGTCAAGCTGAAATCCCTGCTTACACGAAGCTAAGTGCGACTCCAGTACGGCAGATCTCTAGCTCTGTTCAGAGGCCCGATCTGGCAGAGTTCCTGGCACCAAGATGCTCTGCCATAGGCGAGCCTTGCGCAGACTTGCCTTGCTTTAAGGCTCCCTCCCCAGGAAGGAGCAGGCTGTGTGAGGCTCGGAAACGCCACTGGCGCCTTCCTGGCTTCAGCTCTACCCCTGCCTTGCCTTTGCACTTAGGTCCCAAGCGTCCTTGAGGAGGGCTTAGGGGCTGGTGGGTTGCACACTGCCAAGGGCTCCAGCAGTGAAAGCTCTGTCAGAGGGAAGCGAAGGGCAACAGCAGGGCTCCTTCAGCGGTTCCTTGGCCGCCCAGACAAAGCTCCGCACGGAGAGCACCAGGTTCCAAGGGCCCCTGGCTGGGTTTTGCATCCCCACACTCCCAGAGGCTGACTCCGTGGGTGCCTAGAAAGTGTGTGAGAGACGTAGGTTCCCTAGCACTCTCCTCCCCAGCAGAGACATGTGCAGGTGGTTGGGGCCTTATCCTGCGTGTCTGGGTTCCCGCCCACAGCCTCAACTCAGGGGAAGCAGCCCCTGAGGCAAGACCTGCTGGAGGAGCCCTGCGCGCCCGCCTGATAGGCGAGAGCACAGCCAGCAGTGTAGCGAGCCTCCTCGGGAGAAGAGGAGGCAGCCGAGCCCAGTCAAGAGGAAAGCCCTGCTTGCACGGAGCTAAGTGGGCCTCCAGTACGGCAGAGCTCTAGCTCTGCTCAGAGCCCCGATCTGGCAGAGTTTCTGGCGCGAGGCTGCTCGGCCGGGGGCTCGCCTTGCCCAGACTTGCCTTGCTTTTAGGCTCCCTCCCCAGGAAGGAGCTGTCTGAGCGAGCCTGGGAGACGCCACTGGTGCCTTCCTTGCCTCAGCTCCAATCCTGCCTTGCCTTTGCACATAGGTGCCAGGCGTCGTTGGGGAGGGCTTAGGGGGTGGTGGGTTGCACACTGCCAAGGGCTTCAGCAGTGAGAGCTCTGTCAGAGGGAAGGGAAGGGCAACTGCAGGGCTCCTCCAGCGGTTTCTAGGCCGCCTAGAATCAGCGCCGCACCGAGAGCACCAGGCTCCCAGGGCCCCTGGCTGGGGTTTTCAGCCCCGCACACACGGAGGCTGATTCCTTGGGTGCCCAGAAAGTGTATGACAGACGTAGGTTCCCTAGCACTCTCCTCCCCAGCAGAGACATGTGCAGGTGGTTGGGGCCTGATCCTGCGTGTCTGGGTTCCTGCCCACAGCCCCAACTCAGGGGAAGCAGCCCCTGAGGCAAGACCTGCTGGAGGAGCCCTGCGCCCCCGCCTGATAGGCGAGTGCACAGCCAGCAGGGAAGCGAGCCTCCTCGGGGGAAGAGGAGGCAGCCCAGCCCCGTCAAGTTGAAAGCCCTGCTTGCACGGAGCTAAGTGCGCCTCCAGTACGGCAGAGCTCTAGCTCTGCTCAGAGCCCCGATCTGGCAGAGTTCCTGGCGCGAGGCTGCTCTGCCGGGGGCTAGCCTTGCCCAGACTTGCCTTGCTTTTAGGCTGCCTCTCCAGGAAGGAGCAGGCAGCAGGAGCCTGGGAGTCGCCACTGGCGCCTTTCTTGCCTCAGCTCCAATCCTGCCTTGCCTTTGCACTTAGGTCCCAGTCCTCCTTAAGGAGAGCTTAGGGGCTGGTGGGTTGCACACTGCCAAGGGCTCCAGCAGTGAGAATTCTGTCAGAGGGAAGGGAAGGGCAACTGCAGGGCTCCTCCAGCGGTTGCTTGGCCGCCCAGATTCAGCGCCACACGGAGAGCACCAGGCTCCCAGGTCCCCTGGCTGGGGTTTTCAGCCCCGCACACACGGAGGCTGATTCCTTGGGTGCCCAGAAAGTGTATGACAGACGTAGGTTCCCTAGCACTCTCCTCCCCAGCAGAGACATGTGCAGGTGTTTGGGGCCTGATCCTGCGTGTCTGGGTTCCTGCCCACAGCCCCAACTCAGGGGAAGCAGCCCCTGAGGCAAGACCTGCTGGAGGAGCCCTGCGCCCCCGCCTGATAGGCGAGTGCACAGCCAGCAGGGAAGCGAGCCTCCTCGGGGGAAGAGGAGGCAGCAAGTCCCCGTCAAGCTGAAATCCCTGCTTACACGAAGCTAAGTGCGACTCCAGTACGGCAGATCTCTAGCTCTGTTCAGAGGCCCGATCTGGCAGAGTTCCTGGCACCAAGATGCTCTGCCATAGGCGAGCCTTGCGCAGACTTGCCTTGCTTTAAGGCTCCCTCCCCAGGAAGGAGCAGGCTGTGTGAGGCTCGGAAACGCCACTGGCGCCTTCCTGGCTTCAGCTCTACCCCTGCCTTGCCTTTGCACTTAGGTCCCAAGCGTCCTTGAGGAGGGCTTAGGGGCTGGTGGGTTGCACACTGCCAAGGGCTCCAGCAGTGAAAGCTCTGTCAGAGGGAAGCGAAGGGCAACAGCAGGGCTCCTTCAGCGGTTCCTTGGCCGCCCAGACAAAGCTCCGCACGGAGAGCACCAGGTTCCAAGGGCCCCTGGCTGGGTTTTGCATCCCCACACTCCCAGAGGCTGACTCCGTGGGTGCCTAGAAAGTGTGTGAGAGACGTAGGTTCCCTAGCACTCTCCTCCCCAGCAGAGACATGTGCAGGTGGTTGGGGCCTGATCCTGCGTGTCTGGGTTCCCGCCCACAGCCTCAACTCAGGGGAAGCAGCCCCTGAGGCAAGACCTGCTGGAGGAGCCCTGCGCGCCCGCCTGATAGGCGAGAGCACAGCCAGCAGTGTAGCGAGCCTCCTCGGGAGAAGAGGAGGCAGCCGAGCCCAGTCAAGAGGAAAGCCCTGCTTGCACGGAGCTAAGTGGGCCTCCAGTACGGCAGAGCTCTAGCTCTGCTCAGAGCCCCGATCTGGCAGAGTTTCCTGGCGCGAGGCTGCTCTGCCGGGGGCTAGCCTTGCCCAGACTTGCCTTGCTTTTAGGCTGCCTCTCCCAGGAAGGAGCAGGCTGAGCAGGAGCCTGGGAGACGCCACTGGCGCCTTCCTTGCCTCAGCTCCAATCCTGCCTTGCCTTTGCACTTAGGTCCAGTCGTCCTTAAGGAGAGGCTTAGGGGCTGGTGGGTTGCACACTGCCAAGGGCTTCCAGCAGTGAGAAGCTCTGTCAGAGGGAAGGGAAGGGCAACTGCAGGGCTCCTCCAGCGGTTGCTTAGGCCGCCTAGAATCAGCGCCGCACCGGAGAGCACCAGGCTCCCAGGGCCCCTGGCTGGGGTTTTCAGCCCCGCACACACGGAGGCTGATTCCTTGGGTGCCCAGAAAGTGTATGACAGACGTAGGTTCCCTAGCACTCTCCTCCCCAGCAGAGACATGTGCAGGTGTTTGGGGCCTGATCCTGCGTGTCTGGGTTCCTGCCCACAGCCCCAACTCAGGGGAAGCAGCCCCTGAGGCAAGACCTGCTGGAGGAGCCCTGCGCCCCCGCCTGATAGGCGAGTGCACAGCCAGCAGGGAAGCGAGCCTCCTCGGGGGAAGAGGAGGCAGCCAAGTCCCCGTCAAGCTGAAATGCCCTGCTTGCACGGAGCTAAGTGCGCCTCCAGTACGGCAGAGCTCTAGCTCTGCTTCAGAGCCCCGATCTGGCAGAGTTCCTGGCACCGAGACTGCTCTGCCATGGGCTAGCCTTGCCAGACTTGCCTTGCTTTTAAGGCTCCCTCCCCAGGAAGGAGCAGGCTGTGTGAGGCCTCGGAGACGCCACTGGCGCCTTCCTGCTTCAGCTCCTATCCTGCCTTGCCTTTGCACTTAGGTCCCAAGCGTCCTTGAGGAGGGCTTAGGGGCTGGTGGGTTGCACACTGCCAAGGGCTCCAGCAGTGAGAAGCTCTGTCAGAGGGAAGCGAAGGGCAACAGCAGGGCTCCTCCAGCGGTTGCTTGGCCGCCCAGACAAGCTCCGCACGGAGAGCACCAGGTTCCCAGGGCCCCTGGCTGGGTTTTGCATCCCCGCACACCCAGGAGGCTGACTCCGTGGGTGCCTAGAAAGTGTAGTGACGAGACGTAGGTTCCCTAGCACTCTCCTCCCCAGCAGAGACATGTGCAGGTGGTTGGGGCCTGATCCTGCGTGTCTGGGTTCCTGCCCACAGCCCCAACTCAGGGGAAGCAGCCCCTGAGGCAAGACCTGCTGGAGGAGCCCTGCGCCCCCGCCTGATAGGCGAGTGCACAGCCAGCAGGGAAGCGAGCCCTCCTCGGGGAAGAGGAGGCAGCCAGCCCCAGTCAAGATGGAAAGCCCTGCTTGCACGGAGCTAAGTGCGCCTCCAGTACGGCAGAGCTCTAGCTCTGCTCAGAGCCCCGATCTGGCAGAGTTCCTGGCGCGAGGCTGCTCTGGCCGGGGCTAGCCCTTGCCCAGACTTGCCTTGCTTTTAGGCTGCCTCTCCCAGGAAGGAGCAGTGCAGCAGGAGCCTGGGAGACGCCACTGGCGCCTTTCCTTGCCTCAGCTCCAATCCTGCCTTGCCTTTGCACTTAGGTGCCAGCCTCGCTTGAGGGAGGGCTTAGGGGCTGGTGGGTTGCACACTGCCAAGGGCTTCAGCAGTGAGAGCTCTGTCAGAGGGAAGGGAAGGGCAACTGCAGGGCTCCTCCAGCGGTTCTTGGCCGCCCTAGAATTCAGCGCCGCACCGGAGAGCACCAGGCTCCCAGGGCCCCTGGCTGGGGTTTTCAGCCCCGCACACACGGAGGCTGATTCCTTGGGTGCCCAGAAAGTGTATGACAGACGTAGGTTCCCTAGCACTCTCCTCCCCAGCAGAGACATGTGCAGGTGGTTTGGGGCCTGATCCTGCGTGTCTGGGTTCCTGCCCACAGCCCCAACTCAGGGGAAGCAGCCCCTGAGGCAAGACCTGCTGGAGGAGCCCTGCGCCCCGCCTGATAGGCGAGTGCACAGCCAGCAGGGAAGCGAGCCTCCTCGGGGGAAGAGGAGGCAGCCAAGTCCCCGTCAAGCTGAAATCCCTGCTTACACGGAGCTAAGTGCGCTCCAGTACGGCAGATCTCTAGCTCTGTTCAGAGCCCCGATCTGGCAGAGTTCCTGGCACCAAGATGCTCTGCCATAGCGAGCCCTTGCGCAGACTTGCCTTGCTTTTAAGGCTCCCTCCCCAGGAAGGAGCAGGGCGAGTGAGGCTCGGGAAACGCCACTGGCGCCTTTCCTTGGCTTCAGCTCCTACCCCTGCCTTGCCTTTGCACTTAGGTCCCAAGCGTCCTTGAGGAGGGGCTTAGGGGCTGGTGGGTTGCACACTGCAAGGGCTCCAGCAGTGAAAGCTCTGTCAGAGGGAAGGGAAGGGCAACAGCAGGGCTCCTCAGCGGTTGCTTGGCCGCCCAGATAAGCGCCGCACGGAGAGCACCAGGTTCCAAGGGCCCTGGCTGGGTTTTGCATCCCACACCCGGAGGCTGATTCCGTGGGTGCCTAGAAAGTGTGTGAGAGAGTAGGTTCCTAGCACTCTCCTCCCCAGCAGAGACATGTGGCAGGTGGTTTGGGGCCTGATCCTGCGTGTCTGGGTTCCCGCCACAGCCCCAACTCAGGGGAAGCAGCCCCTGAGGCAAGACCTGCTGGAGGAGCTGCGCGCCCGCCTGATAGGCGAGTGCACAGCCAGCAGGGAAGCGAGCCTCCTCGGGGAAGAGGAGGCAGCCGAGCCCAGTCAAGAGGAAAGCCCTGCTTGCACGGAGCTAAGTGCGCCTCCAGTACGGCAGAGCTCTAGCTCTGCTCAGAGCCCCGATCTGGCAGAGTTCCTGGCGCGAGGCTGCTCTCCGGGGGCTAGCCTTGCCCAGACTTGCCTTGCTTTTAGGCTGCCTCTCCAGGAAGGAGCAGGCAGCAGGAGCCTGGGAGCGCCACTGGTGCCTTTCCTTGCCTCAGCTCCAATCCTGCCTTGCCTTTGCACATAGGTGCCAGGCGTCCTTGGGAGGCTTAGGGGCTGGTGGGTTGCACACTGCCAAGGGCTCCAGCAGTGAGAGCTCTGTCAGAGGGAAGGGAAGGGCAACTGCAGGCTCCTCCAGCGGTTCTAGGCCGCC
>NW_017191871.1:0-10575 GCF_001704415.2 Capra hircus
TTGGGAAAGATTCCCGGCGTTCCCGTCGAATCTCAAGAGGAGGCGCTCTCCATAGGAAGGCGAGAGGAACTCCAGGGTCGTGCCACCATTCCCAGAGTCCCCCAGATGTCTTAGTCCATTCCAGGGAAACCTGTTTTCCCTGCACTGCCTTGACTTTCAAGCCGAGGATCGACTCACACCACGTTGGCACGTGGGACAGCCTGTGTGACAGCCTCGTGGGAAATGCTCGTGGGAAAGCCTCAACGCGAAAGTCACAGATCCCTTGATCCACGCCTATGGAAGCGTGACACTGCTGCTACACCTCGGGAGGAAAGCGCACGTGCATGCCCCCACTGGAGACGAGGACTGACTCCCCTGGGGAGACTCCAGAAATACCCCAAGATCCATGTCGGCACTGGGAGATTAATCCTCAGGTTCCGGCACCGTCTCCACACAAGGTCTTTGGCCCCGGCATCGAAAGGAGAGGAATCCCGAGAGGCCCCCGAACAACTCGCATGGGGACTGGCCTTTCCTGAGGCCACCAGAGCGGGTCCCGGAGGTCCCCATCATAAGGCGAGAGCACCTGCCGCAACTCGAGGAAATTCAGGAGGTTCTCCCCTCCAGCGAGATGAGGCCCATTTCCGCTGAGGCGTCTCGTGTCTAATCACACCTAACCTCTGGAACTTCCAAAGGGTCCTTCACACCCTTGCTGCAACTCAAGAAGTTCCCCGACATACCCGTCTCCACTCCAGAGGAAGCACGAGAGTCCCACCCACATCCAGAGGAGCCCCGTTTCCTCCTCATAGCTCGAGAGGAGGGATCCTTTCCCTGCGTGGTCGGGAAAGAATTCCCGGCGTTCTCGTCGCATCTCAAGAGGAGGCGCTCTCCACAGGAAAGGCGAGAGGAACTCCAGGGTCGTGCCACCATTCCCAGAGTCCCCCAGATGTCTCAGTCCATTCCAGGGAAACCTCTTTTCCCTGCACTGCCTCGACGTTCAAGCCGAGGATCGACTCACACCACGGTGGCACGTGGGACAGCCCTGTGGGAAAGCCTCGTGGGAAAGCCTCATCGGAAAGCCTCGAGGGAAAGCCCCTGATCCCTTGATCCACGCGAAGGGAAGTGTGACACTGCTGCTACAGCTCGGGAGGAAAGCGCACATGCATGCCCCCACTAGAGACGAGCACTGACTCCCCTGGGGAGACTCCAGAAGTACCCCAAGATCCATGTCAGCACTGGAGAGGAATGCTCAGGTTCCGGCACCGACTCCACACAAGATCTTATGCCCCTGCATCGAGGGGAGAGGAATCCTGATAGGCCCCCGAACAACTCTCATGGGGATTGGCCTTTCCTGAGTCCACCAGAGCGGGTCCCTCAGGTCCCCGACGTAAGTCGAGAGCACCTGCCGCAACTCGAGAAAATCCAGGAGGTTCTCCCCTCCAGGCGAGATGAGGCCCATTTCCGCTCAGGCGTCTAGAGTCTAATCACACCTAACATCTGGAACTTCCAAAGGGTCCTTCACACCCTTCCTGCAACTCAAGAAGTTCCCTGACATACCCGTCTCCACTCGAGAGGAAGCACGAGAGTTCTGCCCACATCCAGAGGAGCCCCGTTTCCTACTCTTGCTCGAGAGAAATGATCCTGTCCCTGCGTGGTCGGGAAAGAATTCCCGGCGTTCCCTTCGCATCTCAAGAGGAGGCGCTCTCCACAGGAAAGGCAAGAGGACCTCCAGGGTCGTGCCACCATTCCCAGAGTCTCCCAGATGTCTCAGTCCATTCCAGGGAAACCTGTTTTCCCTGCACTGCCTCGACTTTCAAGCCGAGGATCGACTCACACGACGGTGGCACGTGGGATAGCCCTGTGGGAAAGCCTCGTGGGAACGCCTCGTGGGAAAGCCTCGAGGGAAAGCCACAGATCCCTTGATATATGCGAAGGGAAGAGTGACACTGCTGCTACAGCTCGAGAGGAAAGCGCACGTGCAGGCCCCCACTAGAGACGAGGACTGACTCCCCTTGGGAGACTCCAGACGTACCCCAAGATCCATATCAGCACTGGAGAGGAAACCTCAGGTTCCGGCACCGACTCCACACAAGGTCTTAGTCCCCGGGATCGACGGGAGAGGAATCCCGAGTGGCCCCCGTGCAACTCGCATGGGGACTTGCCTTTACTGAGGCCACGAGAGCGGGTCCCTGAGGTCCCCGAGGTCCCGTCGTAAGTCGAGAGCACCTGCCGCAACTCGAGAAAATCCAGGAGGTTCTCCCCTGCAGGCGAGATGAGGCCCATTTCCGCTAAGGCGTCTCGAGGCTAATCACACCTAACCTCTGGAACTTCCAAAGGGTCCTTCACACCCTTGCTGCAACTCAAGAAGTTCACCGACATACCCGACTCCACTCGAGAGGAAGCACCATAGTTCCGCCATATCCAGAGGTGCCCCGTTTCCACCTCATAGCTCGAGAGGAGGGATCCTGTCCCTGCGTGGTAGGGAAAAAATTCCCGGTATTCCCGTCGCATCCCAAGAAGAGGCGCTCTCCGCAGGAAAGGCGAGAGGAACTCCAGGGTCGTGCCACCATTCCCAGAGTCCCCAGATGTCTCAGTCCATTCCAGGGAAACGTGTTTTCCCTGCACAGCCTACGACTTTCAAGCTGAGGATCGACTCACACCACGGTGGCAAGAGGGACAGCCCTGTGGGAAAGCCTCGTGGAAAAGCCTCGTCGGAAAGCCTCGAGGGAAAGCCACAGATCCCTTGATCCACGCGAAGGGAAGTGCGACACTGCTGCTACAGCTCGGGAGGAAAGCGCACGTGCATGCCCCCACTCGAGACGAGGACTGACTCCCCTGGAGAGACTCCAGAAGTACCCCAAGATCCATGTCAGCACTGGAGAGGAATGCCTCAGGTTCCGGCACCGACTCTACACAAGATCTTAGGCCCGGGCATCGATGCGAGAGGAATCCTGAGTGTCCCCGAACAACTCGCATGGGGACTGGCCTTTCATGAGGCCACCAGAGCGGGTCCCTGAGGTCGCCGTCGTAAGTCGACAGCACCTACTGCATCTCGAAGAAAATCCAGGAGGTTCTCCCCTCCAGGCGAGATGAGACCCATTTGTGCTGAGGCGTCTCGAGGCTAATCAGACCTAACCTCTGGAACTTCCAAAGGGTCCTTCACAACCTTTCTGCAACTCAAGAAGTTGCCCGACATACCCGTCTCCACTCGAGAGGAAGCACGAGAGTCCCACCCACATCCAGAGGAGCCCCGTTTCCGCCTCCTAGCTCGAGAGGAGGGATCATTTCCCTGCGTGTTCGGCAAAGAATTCCCCGCGTTCTAGTCGCATCTCAAGAGGAGGCGCTCCCACAGGAAAGGCGAGAGGAAAACCAGGGTCGTGCCACATTCCCAGAGTCCCCAGAAGTCTCAGTCCATTCCAGGGAAACCTGTTTTCCCTGCACTGCCTCGACTTTCAAGCCGAGGATCGACTCACACCACGGTGTCACGTGGGACAGCCCTGAGGGAAAGCCTCGTGGGAAAGCTTCGTGGGAAAGCCTCGAGGGAAAGACACAGATCCCTTGATCCACGCGAAGGGAAGCGTGACACTGCTGCTACAGCTCGGGAGGAAAGCGCCCGAGCATGCCCTCAGTCGAGGACGAGGTCTGACTCCCCTGGGGAGACTCCAGAAGTACCCCAAGATCCATGTCGGCACTGGAGAGGAATCCTCAGGTTCCGGCACTGACTCCACACAAGGTCTTAGGACCCAGCTTCAACGGGAGAGGAATCCCGAGAGGCCCGCGAGCAACTCGCATGGGGACTGGCCTTTCCTGAGGCCACCAGAGCGGGTCCCTGAGATCCCCGTCGTAAGTCGAGAGCACATGCCG
This sequence comes from Capra hircus, assembly GCF_001704415.2. Lineage (NCBI taxonomy): Eukaryota > Metazoa > Chordata > Mammalia > Artiodactyla > Bovidae > Capra > Capra hircus. The sequence goes on from NW_017191871.1 coordinate 3,841, forward strand.
CAACTCGAGAAAATCTAGGAGGTTCTCCCCTCCAGGCGAGATGAGGCCCATTTCCGCTGAGGCGTCTCGAGGCTAATCACATCTAACATCTGGAACTTCCAAAGGGTCCTTCACACCCTTGCTGCAACTCAAGAAGTTCCCCGACATACTCGTCTCCACTCCAGAGGAAGGACGAGAGTCCCGCCCACATCCAGAGGAGCCCCGTTTCCGCCCCCTAGCTCGAGGGGAGGGATCCTTTCCCTGCGTGGTCGGGAAAGAATTCCCGGCATTCCCGTCACATCTCAAGTGGATGCGCTCTCCACTGGAAAGGCGAGAGGAACTCCAGGGTCGTGCCACCATTCCCTGAGTCCCCCAGATGTCTCAGTCCATTCCAAGGGAAACCTGTTTTCTCTGCACTGTCTCGACTTTCAAGCCGAGGATCGACTCACACCACGGTGGCACGTGGGACAGCCTTGTGGGAAAGCCTCGTGAAAAAGCCTTCAGGGAAAGCCTCGAGGGAAAGCCACAGATCCCTTGATCCCCTCGATGGGAAGCATGACACTGCTGCTACAGCTCGGGAGGAAAGCACACGTGCATGCCACGACTCGAGACGAGGACTGACTCCCCTGGGGAGACTCCAGAAGTACCCCAAGATCCATGTCAGCACTGGAGAGGAATGCTCAGGTTCCGGCACCGGCTGCACACATGGTCTTAGGCCCCGGCATCGACGGGAGAGGAATGCCGAGAGGCCCCCGAGCAACTCGCATGGGGACTGGCCTTTCCTGAGGCCACCAGAGCGGGTCCCTGAGGTCCCCATCGTAAGTCGAGAGGACCTGCTGCAACTCGAGAATATCCAGGAGGTTCTCCCCTCCAGGCGAGATGAAGCCCATTTCCGCTGAGGCGTCTCGAGGCTAATCACACCTAAACTCTGGTACTCACAAAGGGTCCTTCACACCCTTGCTGCAACTCAAGAAGTTCTCCGACATACCCGTCTCCACTCGAGAGGAAGCACGAGAGTCCCGCCCACATCCAGAGGAGCCCCGTTTCCGCCTCCTAGCTCGAGAGGAGGAATCCTTTCCCTGCGTCTTCGGGAAAGAATCCCGGCATTCCCGTCGCATCTCAAGAGGAGGCGCTCTCCAAAGGAAAGGCGAGAGGACCTCCAGGGTCGTGCCACCATTCCCAGAGTCCCCCAGGATGTCTCAGTCCATTCCAGGGAAACCTGTTTTCCCTGCACTGCCTCGACTTTCAAGCCGAGGATCGACTCACACGACGGTGGCACGTGGGATAGCCCTGTGGGAAAGCCTCGTGGGAAAGCCTCGTGGGAAAGCCTCGAGGGAAAGCCACAGATCCCTTGATATATGCGAAGGGAAGAGTGGCACTGCTGCTACAGCTCGAGAGGAAAGCGCACGTGCAGGCCCCCACTAGAGACGAGGACTGACTCCCCTTGGGAGACTCCAGACGTACCCCAAGATCCATATCAGCAACTGGAGAGGAAACCTCAGGTTCCGGCACCGACTCCACACAAGGTCTTAGTCCCCGGCATCGACGGGAGAGGAATCCCGAGTGGCCCCCGTGCAACTCGCATGGGGACTTGCCTTTACTGAGGCCACGAGAGCGGGTCCCTGAGGTCCCCGTCGTAAGTCGAGAGCACCTGCCGCAACTCGAGAAAATCCAGGAGGTTCTCCCCTGCAGGCGAGATGAGGCCCATTTCCGCTAAGGCGTCTCGAGGCTAATCACACCTAACCTCTGGAACTTCCAAAGGGTCCTTCACACCCTTGCTGCAACTCAAGAAGTTCACCGACATACCCGACTCCACTCGAGAGGAAGCACCATAGTTCCGCCATATCCAGAGGTGCCCCGTTTCCGCCTCATAGCTCGAGAGGAGGGATCCTGTCCCTGCGTGGTAGGGAAAAAATTCCCGGTATTCCCGTCGCATCCCAAGAAGAGGCGCTCTCCGCAGGAAAGGCGAGAGGAACTCCAGGGTCGTGCCACCATTCCCAGAGTCCCCAGATGTCTCAGTCCATTCCAGGGAAACCTGTTTTCCCTGCACAGCCTCGACTTTCAAGCTGAGGATCGACTCACACCACGGTGGCAAGAGGGACAGCCCTGTGGGAAAGCCTCGTGGAAAAGCCTCGTCGGAAAGCCTCGAGGGAAAGCCACAGATCCCTTGATCCACGCGAAGGGAAGTGCGACACTGCTGCTACAGCTCGGGAGGAAAGCGCACGTGCATGCCCCCACTCGAGACGAGGACTGACTCCCCTGGAGAGACTCCAGAAGTACCCCAAGATCCATGTCAGCACTGGAGAGGAATCCTCAGGTTCCGGCACCGACTCTACACAAGATCTTAGGCCCGGGCATCGATGGGAGAGGAATCCTGAGTGTCCCCGAGCAACTCGCATGGGGACTGGCCTTTCATGAGGCCACCAGAGCGGGTCCCTGAGGTCGCCGTCATAAGTCGACAGCACCTACCGCATCTCGAGAAAATCCAGGAGGTTCTCCCCTCCAGGCGAGATGAGACCCATTTGTGCTGAGGCGTCTCGAGGCTAATCAGACCTAACCTCTGGAACTTCCAAAGGGTCCTTCACAACCTTTCTGCAACTCAAGAAGTTGCCCGACATACCCGTCTCCACTCGAGAGGAAGCACGAGAGTCCCGCCCACATCCAGAGGAGCCCCGTTTCCGCCTCCTAGCTCGAGAGGAGGGATCATTTCCCTGCGTGTTCGGCAAAGAATTCCCGGCGTTCTAGTCGCATCTCAAGAGGAGGCGCTCCCACAGGAAAGGCGAGAGGAAAACCAGGGTCGTGCCACATTCCCAGAGTCCCCAGATGTCTCAGTCCATTCCAGGGAAACCTGTTTTCCCTGCACTGCCTCGACTTTCAAGCCGAGGATCGACTCACACCACGGTGTCACGTAGGGACAGCCCTGAGGGAAAGCCTCGTGGGAAAGCTTCGTGGGAAAGCCTCGAGGGAAAGACACAGATCCCTTGATCCACGCGAAGGGAAGCGTGACACTGCTGCTACAGCTCGGGAGGAAAGCGCCCGAGCATGCCCTCAGTCGAGACGAGGTCTGACTCCCCTGGAGAGACTCCAGAAGTACCCCAAGATCCATGTCGGCACTGGAGAGGAATCCTCAGGTTCCGGCACTGACTCCACACAAGGTCTTAGGACCCCAGGCTTCAACGGGAGAGGAATCCCGAGAGGCCCGCGAGCAACTCGCATGGGGACTGGCCTTTCCTGAGGCCACCAGAGCGGGTCCCTGAGATCCCCGTCGTAAGTCGAGAGCACATGCCGCAACTCGAGAAAATCTAGGAGGTTCTCCCCTCCAGGCGAGATGAGGCCCATTTCCGCTGAGGCGTCTCGAGGCTAATCACATCTAACATCTGGAACTTCCAAAGGGTCCTTCACACCCTTGCTGCAACTCAAGAAGTTCCCCGACATACTCGTCTCCACTCCAGAGGAAGGACGAGAGTCCCGCCCACATCCAGAGGAGCCCCGTTTCCGCCCCCTAGCTCGAGGGGAGGGATCCTTTCCCTGCGTGGTCGGGAAAGAATTCCCGGCATTCCCGTCGCATCTCAAGTGGATGCGCTCTCCACTGGAAAGGCGAGAGGAACTCCAGGGTCGTGCCACCATTCCCTGAGTCCCCCAGATGTCTCAGTCCATTCCAGGGAAACCTGTTTTCTCTGCACTGTCTCGACTTTCAAGCCGAGGATCGACTCACACCACGGTGGCACGTGGGACAGCCTTGTGGGAAAGCCTCGTGAAAAAGCCTTCAGGGAAAGCCTCGAGGGAAAGCCACAGATCCCTTGATCCCCTCGATGGGAAGCATGACACTGCTGCTACAGCTCGGGAGGAAAGCACACGTGCATGCCACGACTCGAGACGAGGACTGACTCCCCTGGGGAGACTCCAGAAGTACCCCAAGATCCATGTCAGCACTGGAGAGGAATGCCTCAGGTTCCGCACCGGCTCCACACATGGTCTTAGGCCCCGGCATCGACGGGAGAGGAATGCCCGAGAGGCCCCCGAGCAACTCGCATGGGGACTGGCCTTTCCTGAGGCCACCAGAGCGGGTCCCTGAGGTCCCCATCGTAAGTCGAGAGCACCTGCCGCAACTCGAGAATATCCAGGAGGTTCTCCCCTCCAGGCGAGATGAAGCCCATTTCCGCTGAGGCGTCTCGAGGCTAATCACACCTAAACCTCTGGTACTCCCAAAGGGTCCTTCACACCCTTGCTGCAACTCAAGAAGTTCTCCGACATACCCGTCTCCACTCGAGAGGAAGCACGAGAGTCCCGCCCACATCCAGAGGAGCCCCGTTTCCGCCTCCTAGCTCGAGAGGAGGATCCTTTCCCTGCGTGGCTTCGGGAAAGAATTCCCGGCTTCCGTCGCATCTCAAGAGGAGGCGCTCTCCACAGGAAAGGCGAGAGGAACTCCAGGGTCGTGCCACCATTCCCAGAGTCCCCCAGATGTCTCAGTCCATTCCAGGGAAACCATGTTTTCCCTGCACTGCCTCGACTTTCAAGCCGAGGATCGACTCACACCACGGTGGCACGTGGGACAGCCCTGTGGGGAAAGCCTCGTGGGAAAGCCTCGTGGGAAAGCCTCTCGAAGGGAAAGCCCACATGATCCCTTGATCCACGCGAAGGGAAGCTGTGACACTGCTGCTACAGCTCGGGAGGAAAGCGCACGATGCATGCCCCCACTCGAGACGAGGCACTGACTCCCCTGGGGAGACTCCAGAAGTACCCCAAGATCCATGTCAGCACTGGAGAGGAATGCCTCAGGTTCCGGCACCGACTCCACACAAGGTCTTATGGCCCCTGGCATCGACGGGAGAGGAATCCTGAAGGCCCCGAGCAACTCTGCATGGGGACTGGCCTTTCCTGAGGCCACCAGAGCGGGTCCCTGAGGTCCCCGTCGTAAGTCGAGAGCACCTGCCGCAACTCGAGAAAATCCAGGAGGTTCTCCCCTCCAGGCGAGATGAGGCCCATTTCCGCTGAGGCGTCTCGAGGCTAATCACACCTAACATTCTGGAACTTCCAAAGGGTCCTTCACACCCTTGCTGCAACTCAAGAAGTTCCCCGACATACCCGTCTCCACTCGAGAGGAAGCACGAGAGTCCTGCCCACATCCAGAGGAGCCCCGTTTCCGCCTCTAGCTCGAGAGGAGGGATCCTTTCCTCTGCGTGGTCGGGAAAGAATTCCCGGCGTTCCCGTCGCATCTCAAGAGGAGGCGCTCTCCACAGGAAAGCGAAGAGGAACTCCAGGGTCGTGCCACCATTCCCAGAGTCCCCAGATGTCTCAGTCCATTCCAGGGAAACCTGTTTTCCCTGCACTGCCTCGACTTTCAAGCCGAGGATCGACTCCACCACCACGGTGGCACGTGGGACAGCCCTGTGGGAAAGCCTCGTGGGAAAGCCTCGTGGAGAAAGCCTCGAGGGAAAGCCACAGATCCCTTGATCCACGCGAAGGGAAGCGTGACACTGCTGCTACAGCTCGGAGGAAAGCGCACGTGCATGCCTCCACTCGAGACGAGGACTGACTCCCCTGGGGAGACTCCAGAAGTACCCCAAGATCCATGTCAGCACTGGAGAGGAATCCTCAGGTTCCGGACACTGACTCCACACAAGGTCTTAGGCCCCGGCATCGACGGGAGAGGAATCCCGAGAGGCTCCCCCGGAGCAACTCGCATGGGGACTGGCCTTTCCTGAGGCCACCAGAGCGGGTCCCTGAGGTCCCCGTCGTAAGTCGAGAGGCACCTGCCGCAACTCGAGAAAATCCAGGAGGTTCTCCCCTCCAGGCGAGATGAGGCCCATTTCCGCTGAGGCGTCTCGAGGCTAATCACACCTAACCTCTGGAACTTCCAAAGGGTCCTTCACACCCTTGCTGCAACTCAAGAAGTTCCCGACATACCCGTCTCCACTCGAGAGGAAGCACGCAGAGTCCGCCCACATCCAGAGGAGCCCCGTTTCCGCCTCCTAGCTCGAGAGGAGGGATCCTTCCCTGCGTGGTCGGGAAAGAATTCCCGGCGTTCCCGTCGCATCTCAAGAGGAGGCGCTCTCCACAGGAAAGGCGAGAGGAACTCCAGGGTCGTGCCACCCATTCCCAGAGTCCCCCAGATGTCTCAGTCCATTCCAGGGAAACCTTGTTTCCCTGCACTGCCTCGACTTTCAAGCCGAGGATCGACTCACACCACGGTGGCACGTGGGACAGCCCTGTGGGAAAGCCTCGTGGGAAATCCTGGAAAGCCTCGAGGAAAGCCACAGATCCTTGATCCACACGAAGGGAAGCTCGACACTGCTGCTACAGCTCGAAAGGAAAGCGCACGTGCATGCCCTCACTCGAGACGAGGACTGACTCCCCTGGGGAGACTCCAGATGTACCCAAGATCCATGTCAGCACTGGAGAGGAATCCTCAGGTTCAGGCACTGTTTCCACACAAGGTCTTAGGCCCCAGGCATCGACGGGAGAGGAATCCGGAGAGGCCCCGAGCAACTCGCATGGGGCTGGCCTTTCCTGAGGCACCAGAGCGGGTCCCTGAGGTCCCGTCGTAAGTCGAGAGCACCTGCCGCAACTCGAGAAAATCCAGGAGGTTCTCCTCCAGGCGAGATGAGGCCCATTTCCGCTGAGGCGTCTCGAGGCTATCACACCTAACCTCTGGAACTTCCAGGGGTCCTTCACACCCTTGCTGCAACTCAAGAAGTTCCCGACATACCGTCTCCACTCGAGAGGAAGCACGAGAGTCCCGCCCACATCCAGAGG
>NW_017191872.1:0-10575 GCF_001704415.2 Capra hircus
ACTTTAAATGATTATCAAAAACTTTTAGGTGATATTAATTGGATTAGGCCATATTTAAAAATTAACCACTGCCGAATTAAAACCTCTTTTTAACATTTTTACGCGGATCCTGATCCAACCTCTAAAAGACAATTAACAGCTGAGGCCTCAAGAAGCCCTAGGCAAAGTAGAAAGAAGCCTTATCGAATAGCTGTGTAAAAAGAATTGATTTGACGATGACTTGGCAGTTCCTTTGCCTAGCCTACTCCAGTGGCGCCTACGGGAGTTCTGTGGCAAGGCGGCCCTTTAGAATGGATCCATCTTCCCACCCAAGCTAAAAAAAGTCGTGGCTTCTTATCCTGGTTCAATTGCCACATAAATGCTAAAAGAAGGAAGCGGAGCATTGAATTGTTTGGTAAGGAGCCATCAGAGATTGCAATTCCATATAATAAGGATAGCTTGATGCTCTTCTAATGTTTGATGAAGACTGGCAGATTGCTATAGGGAATTACTGTGGTCAAATTTTGCATCATTTACCCTCACATGTTTTGCTAAATTTTATGTCTAACCATCCAGTTATTTTTCCTGTCCGGTGTAAACAGTTTCCCTATTTCAGATGCTCAGGTAGTCTTTACTGATGGATCGGCTAATGGTAGAGCCTCTATAGTCACAAGAGATCATCAGAAACTTTTGGAAACACAAGAAACTTCAGCTCAAAGAGCTGAAATCACAGCTGTTATTGAGGCTTTGTTATGTTTGCAGAGAAAGAATTTAACCTTTATTCTGACTCTCAGTATGTGGTCAGGCTGTTTCCACACATTGAGACTGCAGTTTTGCCTGAAAACAAAACCGCTATCTACCATTTGTTAACTAGACTGCAGCAGCAAATTTGGAAAAGAAATCGGCGTTCTTTATCGGCCACATTCGAGCTCATTCCGGCCTGCCTGGCCCTTTAAATGCTCTCAATGAATTGGCAGATTCGTTAACCAGGATTTCAGTGGCTTCTGTTTTTGAAGAAGCTCGAGCTTCTCACTCACTTCATCATCAGAATGCCACTGCCTTACGATACCAGTTTCAAATTCCTCGAGAATCTGCCCGAGAGATTGTTCGTTCTTGTTCACATTGTCCTACTACCGTGAATGCTTTGCCTCTGGGAGTTAACCCTCGCGGTCTCAAACCTAATGCACTCTGGCAAATGGATGTAACCCATGTCTCTTCGTTTGGAAAACTGTCTTTTGTTCATGTAACTGTAGATACCTTCTCTCATGTTATTATTGCCACTGCTCGTGCGGGGAAGCAGTAAAAGATGTAATACAACATCTTTTTTACATGCTTTTCCTATCTGGGCTTGCCAAAAGCTTTAAAAACTGATAATGCCCCTGCTTACACTTCTAAATCTTTTCAGCAATTCTGTACAAGATTTCAAATTAAACATAACACCGGCATCCCTTATAACCCGCAAGGACAAGCCATTGTGGAAAGAGCACATCAAACACTGAAAATCCATATTCAAAAACTAAAAGAAGGGGAATTTAAATATAGTTCCCCCCATCAGATTTTGAAACATGCTCTTTTCGTAATAAATAACTTAAATACTGATTCATCCGGAAAATCCAAGCACACTGCAATTATGCCTTAACCAAAACCATTAGTAAAATGGAGGGACCTTCTCTCCGTGGAAAGGTCCTGACCCCTTATTAACCAGTGGGCGAGGGTATGCTTGTGTTTTTCCACAGGACGCGGACGCTCCGATTTGGGTTCCAGACAGACTAATTCGCCATGTCTCAGCTCCCCGGATATCAGAATCCCCCGCCACCGCGATCTCTAAAAAGGAAGAAACTCCCTCTTCCTCCGCTCCCCCCGCCAGCACGGGAAATGCCGCTGACCCCAGGACAGCTGACATTGGAGATCCCGGATAGGCGAGGAGCGGAGCCACCCACTGGACAGATGTCACGACTTCAGATACAGGATATTGCGCCCCCTGATTTTTTGCCTCGCAGGAATCCATTAGGACGCCCAGCTCAGTCAACCCAACAAGCCTCCTTACCTACCTGGGGACAGATTAAAGCCCTCTGTCGCCAGGCACAGGGGATAGCTACCCTACAGGGATCGTCAGTCTCTCCTGAAAAGGTGTTTTTGCCATGCTTGCCTTGCTCTCTTGCCAGGTAAGCGCTGCTCCCATTCCAACCAAATATTGGGCGTTTCTCCCGGATCCTCCAACTTTCCAAGTTGTTACTTGGAACAGTGACCCCATACGAGTTAGTACAGACCAGCCTCGCCTTTTGGGAGGATCTTATACTTCCTATACAAAAGACCAATACCCTATTAATTTCAATTATACCTTTAAAGGACTAGCAGATGATTTTCCTGTTTGCTTTAATTTTCCTCCTGGCCTTACAGGAGATTTCTTTACCAAGACAGGATGCGTTGGAGCCTCCACAAAAGCAGTTATGACAGATTCCCCAACCTCTAAATTTGCATCTAAAGGGGATCGGTCTGCTTGGATATTACGAGCCCATATGCCTGGGGTCCTTGGCCCCTATAAAGTCCTTGTCTCTCAAAACTCCATCAGACTATCCAAATTGTGACGATGTTGCTCCCTCAGATGTTATTTGGAAAACTATAGATGATCATTCAGGATATCCGATTTGGAAGTCTTGTATTTATAACTCGAAAATAGATTACAATATGCCGGGAGGAAGAAATTGTGCAATTCAGGACTGGAGCAACCCAAATCCAGGTCAAGACCCTGAGTCTGACGATGGCTTTATCAATAGATTGGATAATTGGAAAAAATATTCAGTTTCTTGGCCGTTAGTTGCCACCAGACGGCATCATAACCAATTTGTACCCCTATGCTGTCTTATACGACTAGAGGTAAAACCTTTTGGCAGCCAGAAATTTGGAGAGCCCTTGCAGCCACCGCCCTATTATTTTAATCCGACCAAAGAATACCTCTACCTACTCTATTTTAGCTTGTTTACCCTCTCCTTATGTTTTTCTTTTCACTAATGATTCTGAAAGACTTAACATACAATTGAATTATACAGGAGGACCCCATGTAGTGTCTTGTGAACAATGTATGCTTTCATCCTGTTTAACTCCTCAATATAAAATTTGCTCTTTCATGGTTTTAAAACGTCCGTCCTATCTCATGGTACCTGTAACTGTAGCCACGTATTGGTATGATAACCATGGCCTAGCTGTACTGCAACGGCTACAAGATTTAATGCGGACACGACGGTTTGTGGGCTTACTTGTTTTGGGAATATCGGCTTTGATAACTGCAATTACTTCTGTTACTGTGGCGGCATTGTCATTGTCTCAACAAGTGCATACTGCCCAATATGTTGATACCGTATCCAAAAATGTTTCTTTAACGCTGGCAACCCAGGAAATTATAGATAGGAAGCTAGAAATAAGGGTTGATGCCTTAGAAGAAGCAGTAATGCATATTGGGACTGAATTACAGAGTCTGAAAGTGAAAATGGCTCTTTCATGTCATGCTGATTACCGGTGGATATGTGTTACATCCCTGAAAGTAAATGAGACAGATTTTGAATGGGAGAGAGTCAAAAATCATATTTTAGGTGTTTGGAACAGCTCAGATATTAGTTTAGACTTAGGGAAACTTCATAATCAGATTCAGACCTTGGAACACTCTCGATTAGATTTTACTGCCGCAGGAGAAGCCAATGACTTTTTCCACACCTTCTCTGACTTCATTTCTGGAAAAACTCTTCTGACTACTGTTTCTAGCTATGCTGGCTGTGGGTGCCATAATCCTGCTCCTTGTAATCGTGCTTCCTTGTGTTGTCAGGACTCTTCGGCAGAGCATTCAGAATCTCGCGACTGATCTGCACCTAATTTTTTTAAAAAATAATAAAGAAGGGGGAGATGCCGGAAGCCAGTGTGAGGAATCCCGCCCGTGACAAGGTCATGAGGAAGGAAGCTGACATACGCAAGGCGTGCTCAGACTTCAGGGACCCCTCTGGAAATTCCTAAGCATGTACCCCAACAAAAATCTGCCGGCTTTTGTGCTCTGCTTTTCCACTCTTCTGACATTTTCTGGAAAAAGTCAATTCAGGGCTTTAGTCTTCTGCATTTGAAAGAGTGTTTCAATCCAAAAACCCCTTCGATGGCTTTCTAGCCTGCCTGCAGGACTCTGCGAGTGTGATTGTTTGAGGCCTCCTGACCGCAGGAGGCACAGGAAGCTTAAAACATCCTAGGAAGTAGGGCTTCCGAAGAGTCAAATCTTTAGAATAGGACTGATTAAAAGTTTCATTTGTTGAGTCAATGCTTGCTGCCAAATTTTCATATCCTTTATTTTTAGATATAGTTGGTATATAGAAAAACAAGTAGTAGACCTGGTATTAGCAACATTAGATCTTCGAGTTAAGTACCTTCTTTGTTATATCCCACTGCACCTTTGTTCTATAGAGATGTAACTTTAATGCTTTAAGGAAATGCAGATTAAAGAAAAACACTTCAGGGGAAACAAAATTAACATTCATTAAGGAAGAGAGCTAAAAAGTGTTAACAAGCCTCTTGGCCAGAAGATAATGTAAATCACCTGAGACCTTTTGTATACAAAATGATGTATAGAAAGAGTCTGGGCTGCGAACGCCACATAATTCTGTGTTACCCATTGATCTCCATGTTCTATCAAAAGTATAAAAGGCCTTCTGAACAATAAAGGATCAGACCGGTTTCTCGAACTAGTCTCTCGGCCTGGATTCTTGGGACTCTGGCTCCCCCCATGTCTCTCTCTCTCTCTTCTTCTCTCCTTTCCCTCTCTCTGCTCTTTACTTTAACTTCAGGCTGAATCTCCATCTGGGGCGCGGAGGCTCGCCAGGTCTACTTACTTGCCCCAGCTGTTAAGACCCGCACGAAAGGGAGCTTAAGGCGAGGCACACTTAGATATTCAAGCGGCGCCGGTGGCCCAAGGTAGATGGTGCAAATTCCTTGTCTGGAATTTTATTGGCCTTCCGCGTAAACCAAGCTATTCAGCCCTCTTACTCCACTTAATCTTCTTATTACACTATAGTTTCTTAATCTAATCTTACATTAATAAACAAACAAGTATTTCCACGCCAACGCCGTCCACCCTTCGAATTCCCTGGATCCACCAAAGCTGGACCCCGGGAAACGTGGATCTTGGGGTTTTTCTGGAGTCTCCCCAGGGGAGTCAGTCCTCGTCTCGAGTGGGGGCATGCACGTGCGCTTTCCTCCCGAGCTGTAGCAGCAGCGTCACGATGCCCTTCGCGGGGATCAAGGGATCTGTGGCTTTCCCACGAGCTTTCCCACGAGGCTTTCCCCACGGGCTTTCCTTCGAGGCCTTCCACGAGGTTTTCCACAGGGCTGTCCAACGTGCCACCGTGGTGTGAGTCCATCCTCAGCTTGAAAGTCGAGGCAGTGCAGGGAAAACAGGTTTCCCTGGAATGGACTGAGACATCTGGGGGACTCTGGGAATGGTGGCATGACCCTGGAGTTCCTCTCGCCTTTCCTGTGGAGACCGCCTCCTCTTGAGATGCGACGGGAACGCGGGGAATTCTTTCCCGACCACGGAGGGAAAGGATCCTTCCTCTCGAGCTAGGAGGCGGAAACGGGGCTCCTCTGGATGTGGGCGGGACTCTCGGTGCTTCCTTTCGAGTGGAGACGGGGTATGTCGGGGAACTTCTTGAGTTGCAGCAAGGGTGTGAAGAACCCTTTGGAAGTTCCAGATGTTAAATATGATTAGCCTCGAGACGCCCTCATCGGAAATGGGGCCTCATCTCGCCTGGAGGGGAGAACCTCCTGGATTTTCTCGAGTTGCGGCAGGTGTTCTCGACTAACGACGGGGACCTCAGGGACCCGCTCTGGGTGGCCTCAGGAAAGGCCAGTCCCCATGCGAGTTGCACGGGGGACCTCTCAGGATTCCTCTCCCGTCGATGCCGGGGCCTAAGACCATTTGTGGAGTCAGTGCCGAAACCTGAGGATTCTTTTTCCAGTGCTGACATGGATCTTGGGGTACTTCTGGAGTCTCCCCAGGGGAGTCAGTCCTCGTCTCGAGTGGGGGATGCAGCGTGCCCTTTCCTCCCGTGTCTAGCAGCAGTGTCGCGATTCCCTTCGCGTGGATCAAGGGATCTGTGGCTTTCCCTCGAGGCTTTCCCACGAGGCTTTCCCACGAGGCTTTCCCACAGGGCTGTCCCACGTGCCACCGTGGTGTTTGGAGTCGATCCTCGGCTTGAAAGTCGAGGCAATGCAGGGAATGCTGGTTTCCCTGGAATGGACTGAGATATCTGGGGGAACTCTGGGAATGGTGGCCCCGACCGTGGAGTTCCCTCTCGCCTTTCCTGTGGAGATCGTCTCCTCTTGAAATGCGACGGGAAGGCCGGGATTCCTTCCCGACCACGCAGGGAAAAGATCCCTCCTCTCGAGCGTAGGAGGCGGAAACGGGGCTCCTCTGGATGTGGCGGGAGTCTCGTGCTTCCTCTCAAGTGGAGAGTGGTATGTGGGGGAACTTCTTGAGTTGCAGCAAGGGTGTGAAGGACCCTTTGGAAATTCCTGATGTTAAATGTGTTTAGCCTCGAGACGCCCTCAGCGGAAATGGGCCTCATCTCGCCAGGAGGGGAGAACCTCCTGCATTTTCTCCGAGTTGCGGCAGGTGCTCTCGACTTACGACGGGGACCTCAGGGACCCGCTCAGGTGGCCTCAGGAAAGGCCAGTCCCCATGCGAGTTGCTCCCGGGCCTCTCGGGACTCCTCTCCCGTCGATGCCGGGGCCTAAGATCTTGTGTGGAGTCGGTGCCCGAACCTGAGGATTCCTCTCCAGTGCTGACATGGATCTTGGGGGTACTTCTCGAGTCTCCCCAGGGGAGTCCAGTCCTCGTCTCGAGTGGGGGCATGCACGTGCGCTTTCCTCCCGAGCTGTAGCAGCAGTGTCACGCTTCCCTTTCGCGTGGATTAAGGGATCTGTGGCTTTCCTTCGAGGCTTTCCCACGAGGCTTTCCCACAGGGCTGTCCCACGTGCCACCGTGGTGTGAGTCCATCCTCAGCTTGAAAGTCGAGGCAGTGCAGGGAAAACAGGTTTCCCTGGAATGGACAGAGACATCTGGGGGACTCTGGGAATGGTGGCATGACCCTGGAGTTCCTCTCGCCTTTCCTGTGGAGACTGCCTCCTCTTGAGATGCGACGGGAACGCGGGGAATTCTTTCCCGTCCACGCAGGGAAAGGATCCCTCCTCTCGAGCTAGGAGGCGGAAACGGGGCTCCTCTGGATGTGGGCGGGACTCTCGTGCTTCCTCTCGAGTGGAGACAGGTATGTCGGGGAACTTCTTGAGTTGCAGCAACGGTGTGAAGGACCCTTTGGAAGTTCCAGATGTTAAATATGATTAGCCTCCAGACGCCTCAGCAGAAATGGGCCTCATCTCGCCTGGAGGGGAGAACCTCCTGGATTTTCTCGAGTTGCGGCAGGTGTTCTCGACTTACGACGGGGACCTCAGGGACCCGCTCTGGTGGCCTCAGGAAAGGCCAGTCCACATGCGAGTTGCACGGGGGCCTCTCGGCGATTCCTCTCCCGTCGATACCGGGGCCTAAGACCTTTTGTGGAGTCAGTGCCGAAACCTGAGGATTCCTTTCCAGTGCTGACATGGATCTTGGGGTACTTCTGGAGTCTCCACAGGGGAGTCAGTCCTCGTCTCGGTGGGGCATGCACGTGGCACTTTCCTCCCGAGCTGTAGAAGCAGTGTCACCGCATCCCTTCACGTAGATCAAGGGATCTGCGGCTTACCCTCGAGGCTTTCCAACGAGGCCCACCCACGAGGCTTTCCCACAGGGCTGCCCCACGTGCCACCGTGGTGTGAGTCGATCCTCGACTTGAAAGTCGAGGCAGTGCAGGGAAAACAGATTTCCCTGGAATGGACTTAGACATCTGGGGGATTCTGGGAATGGTGGCACCACCCTGGAGTTCCTCTCGCCTTTCCTGTGGAGAGCGCCTCCTCTTGAGATGCGACGGGAACGCCAGAACTTCTTTCGCGAGCACGTAGGGAAAGGATCCCTCCTCTCGAGGTAGGGGGCGGAAACGGGGCTCCTCTGGATGTGGGCGGGACTCTCGTGCTTCCTCTCGAGTGGAGACGGGTATGTCGGGGAACTTCTTGAGTTGCAGCAAGGGTGTGAAGGACCCTTTGGAAGTTCCAAAGGTTAGGTGTGAATAGCCTCGGAGACGCCTCAGCGGAAATGGGCCTCATCTCGCCTGGAGGGGAGAACCTCCTGGATTTTCTCGAGTTGCGGCGGGGGCTCGATTTACGACCGGGAACACAGGAACCCTCTCTGGTGGCCTCAGGAAAGGCCAGTCCCCATGCGAGTTGCTCGGGGATCTCTCGGGATTCCGCTCCCGTCGAAGCCGGGGCCTAAGATCTAGTGTGGAGTTGGTGCTGGAACCTAATTATTCCACTATAGTGCTGACATGGATCTTGGGTACTTCTGGAGTCTCCCCAGGGGAGTCAGTCCTCGTCTTGAGTGGGGGATGCCCGTGCCCTTTCCTCCCGTTCTAGCAGCAGTGTCGCGCTTCCCTTCACGTGGATCAAGGGATCTGTGGCTTTCCCACGAGGCTTTCCCACGAGGCTTTCCCACAGGGCTGTCCCACGTGCCACCGTGGTGTGAGTCGATCCTCGGATTGAAGCCCGAGGAAGTGTAGGGAAAACAGGTTTCCCTGGAATGGACCGAGACATCTGGGGGACTCTGGAATGGTGGCACGACACTGGAGTTCCTCTCGCCTTTCCTGTGGAGATCGCCTCCTCTTGAGATGCGACGGAACTCCGGGAATTCTTTCCCGAGCGCAGGGAAAGGATCCCTCCTCTCAAGCTAGGAGGCGGAATCGGAGCTCCCTCTGTATGTGGGCGGAACTCTCGTGCTTCCTCTCGAGTGCAGACGGGGATGTGGGGGAACTTCTTGAGTTGCAGAAAGGGTGTGAAGGAACCTTTGGAAGTTCCAGAGGTTAGGTGTGATTAGCCTCGAGACGCCTCAGCGGAAATGGGCCTCATCTCGCCTGGAGTTGAGAACCTCCTGGATTTTCTCGAGTTGCGGCAGGTGCTCTCGACTTACGACGGGGACCTCAGGCGCCCGCTTTGGTGGCCTCAGGAAAGGCCAGTCCCCATGCGAGTTGCTCGGGAGCCTCTCCTGATGTCTCTCCCTCTCCAGTGCTGTCTTGGATCTTGAATGGCCTTTCCTGAGGCCACCAGAGCGGGTCCCTGCGGTCCCCCGTCGTAAGTCGAGAGCACCTGCCGCAACTGGAGAAAGTCAAGGATGTTCTCCCTCCAGGCAAAATGAAGCCTATTTCCGCTGACACATCTCGAGGCTAAGCACACTTAAACTCTGGAACTTCCAAAGGGTCCTTCACACCCTTGCTGCAAATCAAGAATTTCCGCCGACATACCCGTCTCCACTCAAGAGGAAGCACGATAGTTCCGCCCACATCCAGAGGAGCCCCGTTTCCGCCTCATAGCTCGAGAGGAGGGATCCTTTCCCCTGCGGAAGGTCAGGGAAGAATTCCCGGGCATTCCCGTCGCATCTCAAGAGGGAGGCGCTCTTCCACAGAAAGGCGAGCGGAACTCCACGGACATGCCACCATTCTCCGAGTCCCCCAGATGTCTCAGTCCATTCCAGGGAAACCTGTTTCCCCGCACTGACTCGACTTTCAAGCCGAGGATCGACTCACACCACTGTGGCACGTGGGACAGCCCTGTGGCAAAGCAAAGCCTCGTGGGAAAAGCCTCGAGGAAAAGCCACAGATCCCTTGATCCACGCGAAGGGAAGCACTACACTGCTGCTACAGCTGGGGAGGAAAGCGCACGTGCATGCCCTCAACCGAGACGAGGACTGACTCCCCTGGGGAGACTCCAGCAGTACACCAAGATCCATGTCAGCACTGGAGAGGTATCCTTAGGTTACAGCACCGATCTACGTAAGGTCTGAGGCCCCGGCATCGACGGGAGAGGAATCCGGAGAGGGCGCCCCGAGGAACTCGCATGGGGACTGGAATTTCCTGAGGCCACCAGAGCGGGTCCCTGAGGTCCCCCATGGTAAGTCTAGAGCACCTGCCGCAGCTCGAGAATATCCAGGAGTTCCTCCCCTCCAGGCGAGATGAGGCCCATTTCCATTGAGGCATCTCGGGCTAATCACACCTAACCTCTAGAACTGCCCAAAGGGTCCTTCACACCCTTGCTGCCACTCAAGAAGTTCCCAACTGCCCGTCTCCACTCGAGAGGAAGCACGAGAGTCCCTCCCACATGAGGAGGAGCCCCGTTTCCACCTCATAGCTCGAAAGAAGGGATCCTTTCCCTGCGTGGTCGGGAAAGAATTTCGGCATTCCCGTCGCATCTCAAGAGTAGGCGCTCTCCACAAAAAGGCGAGAGGAACTCCAGGGTCGTGCCACCATTCCCAGATTCCCTCAGATGTCTCAGTCCATTCCAGGGAAACTTGTTTTCCCTGCACTGCCTCTACTTTAAGCCGAGGGGATCGACTCACACCACGGTGGCACGTGGGACAGCCCTGTGGGAAAGCCTCGTGGAAAGCCTCGAGGGAAAAAGCCTTCAGGAAGCCACTGATACCATGATCCA
>NW_017191873.1:0-10572 GCF_001704415.2 Capra hircus
GCTAGCTCGAGAGGAGGGGATCCTTTCCCTGCGTGAGGGGTAAGAATTCCCCGCGTTCCCGCTGCATCTCCAGAGGAGGCGCTCTCCACAGGAAAGGCGAGAGGAACTCCAGGGTCGTGCCACCATTCCTAGAGTTTCCCAGATGTCTCAGTCCATTCCAGGGAAACCTGTTTTCCCTGCACTGCCTCGACTTTCACTGGGAGGATCGACACACTCCACGGTGGCACGTTGGACAGCCCTGTGGGAAAGCCTCGTGGGAAAGCCTCTTGGGAAAGCCTCGAGGAAAGACAGATCCCTTGATCCACTCCATGGAAAGCATGACACTGCTGCTACAGCTCGGGAGGAAGGCAAACGTGCATGCCCCCACTCGAGACGAGCACTGACTCCCCTGGGGACACTCCAGAAGTACCCAAGATCCATGTCAGCAATGGAGAGGAATCCTCAGGTTGTGGCACCGATTCCACACAAAATCTTACGCACCGGCATCGACGGGAGAGGAATCCCGAGAGGCCCCCGAACAACTCGCATGGGGACTGGCCTTTCCTGAGGCCACCAGAGCGGGTCCCTTAGGTCCCCATCTAAGTCGAGAGCACCTGCCGCAACTCGAGAAAATCCAGGAGGTTCTCCCTCCAGGCGAGATGAGGCCATTTCCCCTGAGGCGTCTCGAGGCTAATTCACACCTTAACACTCTGGAACTTCCAAAGGGTCCTTCACACCCTTGCTGCAACTCAAGAAGTTCCCCGACCATACCCGTCTCCACTCGAGAGGAAGCACGAGAGTCCGCGCCACATTCCAGAGGAGCCCCGTTTCCGCCTCCTAGCTCGAGAGGAGGGATCCTTTCCCTGCGTGGTCGGGGAAAGAATTCCCGGCGTTCCGTCGCATCTCAAGAGGAGGCGCTACCCACAGGAAAGGCGAGAGGAACTCCAGGGTCGTGCCAACATTCCCAGAGGTCCCCAGATGTCTCAGTCCATTCCAGGGAAACCTGTTTTCCCTGCACTGCCTCGACTTTCAAGCCGAGGATTCGACTCACACCACGGTGGCACGTGGGACATCCCTGTGGGAAAGCCTCGTGGGAAAGCCTCGTGGGAAAGCCTCGAGGGAAAGCCACAGATCCCCTGATCCACGCGAAGGGAAGCGTGACACTGCTGCTACAGCTCGGGAGGAAAGCGCACGTGCATGCCCCCACTCGAGACGAGGACGACTCCCCTGGGGAGACTCCAGAAGTACCCCAGAATCCATGTCAGCACTGGAGAGGAATCCTCAGGTTCCGGCACCTGACTCCACACAAGGATCTTAGGCCCCGGCATCGACGGAGAGGAATCCCGAGAGGCCCCCGAGCAACTCGCATGGGGACTGGCCTTTCCTGAGGGCCACCAGAGCGGGTCCCTGAGGTCCCCGTCGTAAGTCGAGAGCACCTGCCGCAACTCGAGAAAATCCAGGAGGTTCTCCCCTCCAGGCGAGATGAGGCCCATTTCCGCTGAGGCGTCTCGAGGCTAATCACACCTAACCTCTGGAACTTCCAAAGGGTCCTTCACACCCTTGCTGCAACTCAAGAAGTTCCCCGACATACCCGTCTCCACTCGAGAGGAAGCACGAGAGTCCCGCCACATCCAGAGGAGCCCCGGTTTCCGCCTCCTAAGCTCGAGAGGGAGGGATCCTTTCCCTGCGTGGTTCGGGAAAGAATTCCCGGCGTTCCCGTCGCATCTCAAGAGGAGGCGCTCTCCACAGGAAAGGCGAGAGGAATTCCAGGGTCGTGCCACCATTCCCAGAGTCCCCAGATGTCTCAGTCCATTCCAGGGAAACCTGTTTTCCCCTGCACTGCCTCGACTTTCAAGCCGAGGATCGACTCACACCACGGTGGCACGTGGGACAGCCCTGTGGGAAAGGCCTCGTGGAAAGCCTCGGGGAAGCCTCGAGGCGAAAGCCAGATAACCTTGATCCACGCGAAGGGAAGCGGACACTGCTGCTACAGACTCGGGAGGAAAAGCGCACGTGCATGCCCCCACTCTGAGACGAGGACTGACTCCCCTGGGGAGACTCCAGAAGTACCCCAAGATCCATGTCAGCACTGGAGAGGAAATCTCAGGTTCCGGCACCGACTCCACACAAGGTCTTAGGCCCGGCATCGACGGGAGAGGAATCCCGAGAGGCCCCCGAGCAACTCGCATGGGGACTGGGCCTTTCCTGAGGCCACCAGAGCGAGGTCCCTGAGGTCCCCGGTCGTAAGTCGAGAGCACCTGCCGCAACTCGAGAAAATCCAGGAGGTTCTCCCCTCCAGGCGAGATGAGGCCCATTTCCGCTGAGGCGTCTCGAGGCTAATCACATCTAACATCTGGAACTTCCAAAGGGTCCTTCACACCTTTGCTGCAACTCAAGAAGTTCCCCGACATACCCGTCTCCACTCGAGGAGGAAGCACGAGAGTCCGCCCACATCCAGAGGAGCCCCGTTTCCGCCTCCTAGCTCGAGAGGAGGGATCCTTTCCCTGCGTGGTCGGGGAAAGAATTCCCGGCGTTCCGTCGCATCTCAAGAGGAGGCGCTCTCCACAGGAAAGGCGAGAGGAACTCCAGGGTCGTGCCACCATTCCCAGAGTCCCCCAGATGTCTCAGTCCATTCCAGGGAAACCTGTTTTCCCTGCACTGCCTCGACTTTCAAGCCGAGGATCCGACTCACACCACGGTGGCACGTGGGACAGCCCTGTGGGAAGCCTCGTGGGAAGGCCTCGTGGGAAAGCTCGAGGGAAAGCCACAGATCCCTTGATCCACGTCGAAGGGAAGCGTGACACTGCTTTGCTACAGCTCGGGAGGAAAGCGCACGTGCATGCCCACACTCGGAGACGAGGACTGACTCCCCTGGGGAGACTCCAGAAGTACCCCAAGATCCATGTCAGCACTGGAGAGGAAATCCTCAGGTTCCGGCACCCGACTCCACACAAGGTCTTAGGCCCGGCATCGAGCGGAGAGGAATCCCGAGAGGCCCCGAGCAACTCGCCATGGGACTGGCCTTTCCTGAGGCCACCAGAGCGGGTCCCTGAGGTCCCCGTCGTAAGTCGAGAGCACCTGCCGCACTCGAGAAAATCCAGGAGGTTCTCCCCTCCAGGCGAGATGAGGCCCATTTCCACTGAGGCGTCTCGAGGCCTAATCACACCTAACACTCTGGAACTTCCAAAGGGTCCTTCACACCCTTGCTGCAATCTCAAGAAGTTCCCCGACATACCCGTCTCCATCTCGAGAGGAAGCACGAGAGTCCCGCCCACATCCAGAGGAGCCCCGTTTCCGCCTCCTAGCTCGAGAGGAGGGATCCTTTCCCTGCGTGGTCGGGAAGAATTCCCGGCGTTCCCGTCGCATCTCAAGAGGAGGCGCTCTCCACAGGAAAGGCGAGAGAACTCCAGGGTCGTGCCACCATTCCCAGAGTCCCCCAGATGTCTCAGTCCATTCCAGGGAAACCTGTTTTCCCTGCACTGCCTCGACTTTCAAGCCGAGGATCGACTCACACCACGGTGGCACGTGGGACAGCCCTGTGGGAAAGCCTCGTGGGAAAGCCTCGTGGAAAGCCTCGAGGAAAGCCACAGATCCTTGATCCACGCGAAGGGAAGCGTGACACTGCTGCTACAGCTCGGGAGGAAAGCGCACACGTGCATGCCCCCACTCGAGACGAGGACTGACTCCCTGGGGAGACTCCAGAAGTACCCCAAGATCCATGTCAGCACTGGAGAGGAATGCCTCAGGTTCCGCACCGACTCCACACAAGGTCTTAGGACCCGGCATCGACGGGAGAGGAATCCCGAGAGGCCCCCGAGCAAACTCGCATGGGGACTGGCCTTTCCTGAGGCCACCAGAGCGGGTCCCTGAGGTCCCCGTCGTAAGTCGAGAGCACCTGCCGCAACTCGAGAAAATCCAGGAAGGTTCTCCCCTCCAGGCGAGATGAGGCCCATTTCCGCTGAGGCATCTCGAGGCTAATCACACCTAACCTCTGGAACTTCCAAAGAGTCCTTCACACCCTTGCTGCATCTCAAGAAGATCCCCAACATACCCGTCTCCACTCGAGAGGAAGCACGAGAGTCCCGCCCACATCCAGAGTAGCTCCGTTTCCGCCGCGTAGATCGAGAGGAGGGATCCTTTCCCTGCGTAGTCGGGAAAGAATTCCCGGCGTTCCCGTCGCATCTCAAGAGGAGGCGCTCTCCACAGGAAAGGCGAGAGGAACTCCAGGGTCGTGCCACCATTCCCAGAGTCCCCCAGATGTCTCATGTCCATTCCAGGGAAAACTGTTTTAACCTGCATTGCCTCGACTTTCAAGCTGAGGATCGATTCACACCACGGTTGCTCGTGGGACAGCAATGTGGGACACCTCGTGGGAAAGCCTCGTGGCAAAGACTCGATGGAAAGCCACTGATCCCTTGATCCACTAGAAGGGAAGATTGCCACTGCTGCTACAGCTCGGGAGGAAAGCGCACGTGCATGGCCCGACTCGAGATGAGGACTGACTCGCCAGGGAGACTCCAGAAGTACCCCAAGATCCATGTCAGCACTGGAGAGGAATCCTCAGGTTTCGGACTGACACCACACAAGTTCTTAGGCACCAGCATCGACGGGAGAGGAATCCCGAGAGGCCCCCGAGCAACTCGCATGGGGACTGGCCTTTCCTGATGCCACCAGAACGGGTCCCTGAGGTCCCCGTCGTAAGTCAAGAGCACCTGCCGCAACTCGAGAAAATCCAGGAGGTTATCCCCTCCAGGAGAGATGAGGCCCATTTCCGCTGAGGCGTCTCGAGGCTAATCAAAACTACCCTCTGGAACTTCCAAAGGGTCCTGCACACCCTAGGTGAAAGTCAAGAAGTTCCCCGACATACCCGTGTCCACTCGAGAGGAAGCGTGAGAGTCCCGCCCACATCCAGAGGAGCCCCGTTTCCGCCTCCTAGCTCGAGAGGAGGGATCCTCTCCCTGCGTAGTCGGGAAAAGATTCCCGGCATTCCCGTCGCATCTCAAGAGCAGGCGCTCTCTACAGGAAGGCGAGAGGAACTCCAGGGTCGTGCCACCATTCCCAGAGTCCCCCAGATGTCTCGGTCCATTCCAGGGAAACCTGTTTTCGCTGCACTGCCTCCAC
This sequence comes from Capra hircus, assembly GCF_001704415.2. NCBI lineage: Eukaryota > Metazoa > Chordata > Mammalia > Artiodactyla > Bovidae > Capra > Capra hircus. Next base: position 5,101 of record NW_017191873.1, read on the forward strand.
TTTCAAGCCGAGGATCGACTCACACCACGGTGGCACGTGGGACAGCCCTGTGGGAAAGCCTCGTGGGAAAGCCTCGTGGGAAAACCTCGAGGGAAAGCCCCTGATTCCTTGATCCACGCGAAGGGAAGATTGCCACTGCTGCTACAGCTCGGGAGGAAAGCGCACGTGCATGCCCCACTCGAGACGAAGACTGACTCCCCTGGGGAGAACTCCAGAAGTACCACAAGATCCATGTCAGCACTGGAGAGGAATCCTCAGGTTCCGCACCGACTCCACACAAGGTCTTAGGCCCCAGCATCGACGGGAGAGGAATCCCGAGAGGCCCCCGAGCAACTCGCATGGGGACTGGCCTTTCCTGAGGCCACCAGAGCGGTTCCCTGAGGTCCCCTGTCGTAAGTCGAGAGCACCTGCCTCAACTCGAGAAAATCCAGGAGGTTCTCCCCTCCAGGCGAGATGAGGCCATTTCCGCTGAGGCGTCTCGAGGCTAATCACACCTAACCATCTGGAACTTCCAAAGGGTACCTTCACACCCTTGCTGCAACTCAAGAAGTTCCCCGACATACCCGTCTCCACTCGAGAGGAAGCACGAGAGTCCCGCCCACATCCAGAGGAGCCCCGTTTCCGCCTCCTAGCTCGAGAGGAGGGATCCTTTCCCTGCGTGGTCGGGAAAGAATTCCCGGCGTTCCCGTCGCATCTCAAGAGGAGGCGCTCTCCACAGGAAAGGCGAGAGGAACTCCAGGGTCGTGCCACCATTCCCAGAGTCCCCCAGATGTCTCAGTCCATTCCAGGGAAACCTGTTTTCCCTGCACTGCCTCGACTGTTCAAGCCGAGGATCGACTCACACCACGGTGGCACGTGGGACAGCCCTGTGGGAAAGCCTCGTGGGAAAGACTCGTGGAAAGCCTCGAGGGAAAGCCACAGATCCCTTGATCCACGCGAAGGGAAGCGTGACACTGCTGCTACAGCTCGGGAGGAAAGCGCACGTGCATGCCCCCACTCGAGACGAGGACTGACTCCCCTGGGGAGACTCCAGAAGTACCCCAAGATCCATGTCAGCACTGGAGAGGAATGCTCAGGTTCCAGCACCGACTCCACACAAGGTCTAGGCCCCGGCATCGACGGGAGAGGAATCCCGAGAGGCCCCCGAGCAACTCGCATGGGACTGGCCTTTCCTGAGGCCACCAGATGCGGGTCCCTGAGGTCCCCGTCGTAAGTCGAGAGCACCTGCCGCAACTCGAGAAAATCCAGGAGGTTCTCCCCTCCAGGCGAGATGAGGCCCATTTCCGCTGAGGCGACTCTAGGCTAATCACACCTAAACTCTGGAACTTCCAAAGGGTCCTTCACACCCTTGCTGCAACTCAAGAAGTATCCCCGACATACCCGTCTCCACTCGAGAGGAAGCACGAGAGTCCCGCCCACATCCAGAGGTAGCCCGTTTCCGCCTCCTAGCTCGAGAGGAGGGATCCTTTCCCTGCGTGTCGGGAAAGAATTCCCGGCGTTCCCGTCGCATCTCAAGAGGAGGCGCTCTCCACAGGAAAGGCGAGAGGAACTCCAGGGTCGTGCACCCATTCCCAGAGTCCCCCAGATGTCTCAGTCCATTCCAGGGAAAACTGTTTTACCTGCACTGCCTCGACTTTCAAGCCGAGGATCGACTCACACCACGGTGGCTCGTGGGACAGCCAATGTGGGAACACCTCGTGGGAAAGCCTCGTGGGAAAGACCTCGATGGAGAAGCCACTGATCCCTTGATCCACGAGAAGGGAAGATTGCCACTGCTGCTACAGCTCGGGAGGAAAGCGCACGTGCATGGCCCCGACTCGAGACGAGGACTGACTCGCCATGGGAGACTCCAGAAGTACCCCAAGATCCATGTCAGCACTGGAGAGGAATCCTCAGGTTTCGGCACCGACACCACACAAGGTCTTAGGCACCAGCATCGACGGGAGAGGAATCCCGAGAGGCCCCCGAGCAACTCGCATGGGGACTGGCCTTTCCTGATGCCACCAGAAGCGGGTCCCTGAGGTCCCCGTCGTAAGTCAAGAGCACCTGCCGCAACTCGAGAAAATCCAGGAGGTTATCCCCTCCAGGCGAGATGAGGCCCATTTCCGCTGAGGCGTCTCGAGGCTAATCAAAACTACACTCTGGAACTTCCAAAGGGTCCTGACACCCTTAGGCTGCAAACTCAAGAAGTTCCCCGACATACCCGTGTCCACTCGAGAGGAAGCGTGAGAGTCCCGGCCCACATCCAGAGGAGCCCCGTTTCCGCCTCCTAGCTCGAGAGGAGGGATCCTCTCCCTGCGTGAGTCGGGAAAGAATTCCCGGCGTTCCCGTCGCATCTCAAGAGCAGGCGCTCTCCTACAGGGAAGGCGAGAGGAACTCCAGGGTCGTGCCACCATTCCCAGAGTCACCCAGATGTCTCAGGTCCATTCCAGGGAAACCTGTTTTCGCTGCACTGCCTCCGACTTTCAAGCCGAGGATCGACTCACACCACGGTGGCACGTGGGACAGCCCTGTGGGAAAGCCTCGTGGGAAAGCCTCGTGGGAAAACCTCGAGGGAAAGCCCCTGATCCCTTGATCCACGCGAAGGGAAGACTTGCCACTGCTGCTACAGCTCGGGAGGAAAGCGCACGTGCATGCCCCCACTCGAGACGAGGACCTGACTCCCCTGGGGAGACTCCAGAAGTACCACAAGATCCATGTTCAGCACTGGGAGAGGAATCCTCAGGTTCCGAGCACCGACTCCACACAAGGTCTTAGGCCCGGCATCGACGGGAGAGGAATCCCGAGAGGCCCCCGAGCAACTCGCATGGGGACTGGCCTTTCCTGAGGCCACCAGAGCGGGTCCCTGAGGTCCCCGTCGTAAGTCGAGAGCACCTGCCGTCAACTCGAGAAAATCCAGGAGGTTCTCCCCTCCAGGCGAGATGAGGCCCATTTCCGCTGAGGCGTCTCGAGGCTAATCACACCTAACACTCTGGAACTTCCAAAGGGTCCTTCACACCCTTGCTGCAACTCAAGAAGTTCCCCGACATACCCGTCTCCACTCGAGAGGAAGCACGAGAGTCCGCCCATATCCAGAGGAGCCCCGTTTCCGCTCTCCTAGCTCGAGAGGAGGGATCCTTTCCACTGCGTGGTCGGCAAAGAATTCCCGGCAGTTCCCGTCGCATCTCAAGAGGAGGCGACTCTCCACAGGAAAGGTCGAGAGGAACTCCAGGGTCGTGCCACCATTCCCAGAGGTCCCCCAGATGTCTCAGTCCATTCCAGGGAAAACCTGTTTTCCCTGCACTGCCTCGACTTCAAGCCGAGGATCGACTCACACCACGGTGGCACGTGGGACAGCCCTGTGGGAAAGCCTCGTGGGAAAGCCTCGTGGGAAGCCTCGAGGGAAAGCCACAGATCCCTTGATCCACGCGAAGGGAAGCGTGACACTGCTGCTACAGCTCGGGAGGAAATCGGCACGTGCATGCCCCCACTCGAGACGAGGACTGACTCCCCTGGGGAGACTCCAGAAGTACCCCAAGATCCATGTCAGCACTGGAGAGGAATCCTCAGGTTCCGGCACCTACTCCACACAAGATCTTAGGCCCCGGCATCGACGGGAGAGGAATCTTGATGAGGCCCCCGAGCAACTCGCATGGGGACTGGCCTTTCCTGAGGCCACCAGAGCGGGTCCCTGAGGTCCCCGTTCGTAAGTCGAGAGCACCTGCCTGCAAACTCTGAGAAAATCCAGGAGGTTCTCCCTCCAGGCGAGATGAGGCCCATTTCCGCTGAGGCGTCTCGAGGCTAATCACACCTAACCTCTGGAACTTCCAAGGGTCCTTCACACCCTTGCTGCAACTCAAGAAGTTCCCCGACATACCCGTCTCCACTCGAGAGGAAGCACGAGAGTCCGCCACATCCAGAGGAGCCCCGTTTCCGCTCCTAGCTCGAGAGGAGGGATCCTTTCCCTGCGTGGTCGCGAAAGAATTCCCGGCGTTCCCGTCGCATCTCAAGAGGAGGCGCTCTCCACAGGAAAGGCGAGAGGAACTCCAGGGTCGTGCCACCATTCCCAGAGTCCCCCAGATGTCTCAGTCCATTCCAGGGAAACCTGTTTTCCTGCACTGCCTCGACTTCAAGCGAGGATCGATTCACACCACGGTGCACGTGGGACAGCCTGTGGGAAGCCTCGTGGAAAGCCTCGTGGAAAGCCTCGAGGGAAAGCCACGATCCTTGATCCACGGAAGGGAAGCTTGCACTGCTGCTACAGCTCGGGAGGAAATGCGACGTGCATGCCCCACTCGAGACGAGGACTGACTCCCCTGGGAGACTCCAGAAGTACCCAAATCCATGTCAGCACTGGAGAGGAATCTCAGGTTCGGACACCACCACACAAGTCTTAGGCCCAGCATCGACGGGAGAGGAATCCGAGAGGCCCGAGCAACTCGCATGGGGACTGGCCTTTCCTGAGGCCACCAGACGGTCCCTGAGGTCCCCGTCGTAAGTCAGAGCACCTGCCGCAACTCGAGAAAATCCAGGAGGTTTCCCCTCCAGGCGAGATGAGGCCCATTTCCGCTGAGGCGTCTCGAGGCTAATCAAACCTAACCTTGGAACTTCCAAAGGGTCCTTCACACCCTTGCTGCAACTCAAGAAGTTCCCCGACATACCGTCTCCACTCGAGAGGAAGCATGAAGTCCCGCCCACATCCAGAGGAGCCCGTTTCGCCTCCTAGCTCGAGAGGAGGGATCCTTTCCCTGCGTGGTCGGAAAAGAATTCCCGGCGTCCGTCGCATCTCAAGAGCAGGCGTTCTCTACAGGGAAGCGAGGAGGAACTCCAGGGTCGTGCCACCATTCCCAGAGTCCCCCAGATGTCTCGGTCCATTCCAGGGAAACCTGTTTCGCTGCACTGCCTCCACTTTCAAGCCGAGGATCGACTCACACCACGGGGTGGACGTGGGACAGCCCTGTGGAAAGCCTCGTGGGAAAGCCTCGTGGGAAAACCTCGAGGAAAGCCCCTGATTCCCTTGATCCACGTGAAGGGAAGATTGCCACTGCTGCTACAGCTCGGGAGGAAAGCGCACGTGCATGCCCCCACCCACTCGAGACGAAGACTGACTCCCCTGGGGAAACTCCAGAGTACCACAAGATCCATGTCAGCACTGGAGAGGAATCCTCAGGTTCCGGCACCGACTCCACACAAGGTCTTAGGCCCCAGCATCGAGGAGAGGAATCCCGAGAGGCCCCCGAGTAACTCGCATGGGGACTGGCCTTTCCTGAGGCCACCAGAGCGGTTCCCTGAGGTCCCCTTCGTAAGTCGAGAGCACCTGCCTCAACTTGGGAAAAATCCAGGAGGTTCTCCCCTCCAGGCGAGATGAGGCCATTTCCGCTGAGGCGTCTCGAGGCTAATCACACCTAACCTCTGGAACTTCCAAAGGCCTTCACACCTTGCTGCAACTCAAGAAGTTCCCCGACATACCCGTCTCCACTCGAGAGAAGCCAC